>NC_132798.1:43338104-43397408 GCF_048594095.1 Paramormyrops kingsleyae
GTTCTTTCTCATTTCCAGTAATAGCAAAAGCCAGAGATCTGAAAAAGCAGTTGCCATCACCAGTGATTGGCACCATTCTGCAAGGATCACCCATTGGAAACTCTGCATCCATGTTTACATGGCCATGATCAATGTACACCACACCAAGCTTACAGGAAAGCCTTCTTTGCTGCTGGATTGTCAAAGGACTGAACAGAAACTGCTCACTGCGTAGCTCACTGATAAAAACTACATCACCTTCATTGTTCACACGGACATCAACCTCAGGGTCTGTACCATGTGTCACATTTGGCCTTACCACACCATATTGGCTGTCTGACATTCTGGCAAACTGCTGGACTCTGGTCACTGAGGAGTTGTCGTCTGGATGGTCTGATATGTTGGTACGCTGGTTGACACTGGTGACTGAGGACTTACCGTCTGGATGGCCTGACATGCTGGTAAGCTGGTTGACGCTGGTGGCTGGGCAGTTGCCATCTGGATGCTGGTGCAGGATGCTTCGACTAGTCACACTCACAGCTGTAATCTCAAACTGTTCCCCTGTTGCATCTAAAGATAGTCCTAGGGTATCCACATGGTCTAGCAAAGAATCTATGGTAGAGTGGCACACCAATATACTTCTGCCTGATGCGTCGCTTGCTCCATCTCCTCGTCGGGAATGGGAGTCGATCACCACATACCATGACCCTTGCTTAATGATGGCACATGTATTTACTTTAAGAGTAAAAAGACACGCATCATACTGTGAGAATACTCTTCTTACCGCTGCATCAGCTGACATGAAAATGTCACCCATATCTCCATATTCACTGACACCAAACAAGCCAACAAACATGTCATCATGGTAGTTTATTTCATATTTATCACCATTCAATGTGTACTCTGTTGGTAGATCTCTAACTAACAGATACCCAGAAGCATCTCCAATTCTCCTAGCATCTCTGATGGTAGTGTAGAGGTCATCTCCTTTCAGCAGCACTTGATCAATGTCTGTGACTGACCAGGTTAAAACATTCTTTACCTTACACGTTACTATAGCAATCAAACTATTAGCAACACATTGCTTGTTACTGTTGACTCCAAATCGTGGGTGTCCTTGATGGAATGAGCCTCTCACTGCACGTGCCTGAGGAAAATGAGGAGATACACAGATAGTTACAGGGTTCACATGCTGTTGTTGATCCACGGTTGGGTAATAGTTTGGCACTGCCAGGGTATTTCTCAGTTCAAGTTCACTTTCAAGTTCTGTTTCAAGTTCTGTTTCAAGTTTTGTTTCAAGTTTTGTTTCAAGTTCGCATGCTGGTTCACATTCTGGTTCACTTTTGGGGTCAGTCCACTTTGCAGCCTTTCTTTTATGAGGGGGCTGCAGTACCTCGTCCGTCCTTGCCTTATCTTTATCAAGAAAAGGCATACAGAACTCGTCGACGGTCCTACAAATGGCACCCAGGGCGGGAACCCGGTGGTCATGGCTCGTCGGAAAAGTCACAGTCATCGCCGTTTTGGTATTCCGAGAGGGGGGGAACGGGTTAACCCCGTCATCAGTCATAGCCATGACGGACACAGGCCGCTGCTGTGCGGCCTGCTCAGGTTGTTGGTCGTGGCTCGTCAGGAAAGTCACAGTCATCGCCGTTTTGGTATTCCGAGAGGGGGGAAACGGGTTAACCCCGTCATCAGTCATAGCCACGACATGGACGGCAGCAGCAGCGGGGTCAGTCCGTTGGTTGTGGCTCGTCCGATTAGTCACAGTCATCGCCGTTTTGGTATTCCGAGAGGGGGGAAACGGGTTAACCCCGTCATCAGTCATAGCCACATCAAAACTATCAGGAGCTCGCTGCCGGTCCAACAGCCTCTTCTTCGCTGCTGCGGAACGCCGGGAAGCCTTTGTGCGAGGCATCTGCAGATGAACGGGGGGGGGGGGGGAGAAGCACACCTGCTTGCAACTGTACTTTGCACTGATGTTGTCACAAAGCCATCAAATGTGTATACATAGTGCACATCAATCAGGAGCAGTTCCACTAACAGCTTTCTCACCACTTACAGTAAGTCAGTGATGCAGCTGACTCAGCAACTGTCTGGAAGTTACACAACCTACAAACTGAATTTTAACCATTACACTCATTATCCTAAAATAAATATGCCTCATGACTTATGTTTTTTTTTTAATCAGACAAAACACTTACCTGTCACATCTGCATTACACACAAAAGTTTCACCTCAACACTAACTGACCCACGTTTGTGATATGTACACTGTGTGCAGAATTAGGCATGTACTTTATTTGTATCTTGTCGACCAATGTTTTCAGTCCAGATGAACCTAAAACAGAATGTTTAAAAATGGCAAAATGTTTGGTTTTTGATCTGAGTACTTTGTTTTGATAACAGGAAAACATACTTTCCTATGCAGAATGAAGCATGTTTATGATTACTGAAATGGGCCAGAAAAGCACCTTGCAGACAGAAGAAAATCAAAATATTAAAGTGCCAGTCGAAATAACCAAACCTGCTAAACATTCAAAACATAATTATTGTACAATTGATTGTTTTGTGGGCAACACACAAAGAGGATGGAAGCAGCATATAGCGAGGCAACAAAATAACTGCCAAAGTTATGTGTTCAATTAAAAAGAAGACTTTAGAATCAAATGCCACCACTTTTAACAACTGCAATCTGAACGCTCTGGAAGCACTTTGTAGTGTGTTACATGAAATCACTAGGATCAGAATTGCTGTAATATAAGCTCTACGCAATAAAGGTATGCAAGCTAAAAAGTCAAGAATGCACACAGACATGTCAAGAATGATTTTATAAAGGTTTTGTGAAAAAAATCAGATGAGGTGAGAGTGACTCTTGTAGCAGATGGATAGGTCCATGGATGGTCATCTTCTTCGAGCACCCACAGGGCAGTGGAGAAGTGATGGTGTGGGCTGCAGTTATCAGTGATGAACTTGTTGGCTCTTTCAGACTTCCAGGTGGTATAAAATTAACTACTGCCAATTTCTAGAGGAAATTTCAGCAGCTTTCAAAAATGTTATGACATGCATGCAGAACACTGCCCCTTCCTATGATATTCATGCACAACAGTGCCTGTCTCCTTGATATGCATGCAAGACAGTGCCCCTTCCCATGCATCAAAGTATTCCATAGATTAGACAAAAAAGGTCACTGACTTATGACCAGGCTGTCATCATCGCCTGACTCAACGCCCATTAAGAGCTACACAGCCCGAGTGAAGTATGAGATTTACCAAGCAAGCAGGACACTTCTCAGATCAGCATCTGGGACACGGTCCTAGCTGACGTGGCTAATATAAGACAGGATCAAAACAAAGACTTCGGTGGTTCAATGGCAAACAGGCTGATGATGGTCATTCAGAATAAAGGTGACGATACAGGACAATAAACTTGGTGACGTTCGTTGTTCCTTATATAGACTTCAGACAATTTCATTATTATTTCTGTTGATAGTTAAGTGAAAAAAATCCACTTAGTTTCTGATTGCTTGATAATTGTGCCCACAGAAGTGCTTTTCTTTTATTTTCCTTTGTGAAACTATAATGTAACATTTTCTCTAAGTACATTTACTTAGAGCAAAAGAAAAACTTCAGAATGTATAATTCTGCCCAACTGTTGGCAAGAAATATCTCCGGAAATATTACTTGCCTAATTCTGCACACAGTGTATGTCAGTGTATGTTGTCTAAGTACACAAAGCATACCGTATATCACTTTCTCCTCAAGGGTGGCAGTCCAGCACAACTCTGCAGAGAAAAGTGACACACAAGTTTCATTTCATAAACATTTGCCAACAGTCACCTTCATTGAAAACACCATGTAAAGTTGATATACCTTTCAATGTTATTCAACTTAAGAAAACCTCAAACACGATTGCTGATAGACATCACCCTAAAAATATTTACTTTTGATTCCTGTGATATCACAGCCCTTCAGTCTACAAAGACAACATGCATCAGTTAATGATTGACAGGTGCATTTGTACATACATTTCATTAGTATATGCAGCTGCATGATAAACTTCCCATAAACGTACAGACAGATTTTGCACTGTACCATTCTTAGTAGTGCAATGGCACAAAGACAATACTACATATATTCTTACCTCTTGCAACGCGAGCAGCAAAATCTAAAACACAAGCCTTGCTATAGCGGAGACCTGGAAGCGGTCACGTACGGCAGACAATCAGAACCGTAAAAACAAGTCCCCCTTTCGGCGAATGTCTACTGAGCGTAAAGAAAATGTCTGCCGCGAAAACAAAATGTCCGCCACAGAAAGGCGTCTTCGCCGCTATGCCGAATTAATGCTTTACCAGCTTATCCTTTTATAAAGTTAGTTGTTTAATCTAAATTAATATTCCACAGACTTAACTCTTAAAGCATATAGCAGCAAACCTTTAACATACAACTAAAAACACCTTCGGCTGACAATCACTTGTTGTAAACAATAACTACTAATCGAATTTTAATAACACAGAAGGATTTCAAACATCGCCAGGCTGTTTCAGAATACTTCGTTTTTGCTTAACTCGATAACATGTGTTATTGTAGGGAGTCCGGGCTAAATGTTAGTAGTTTCGGTTGCAAACCTACAATCGATTTGTACGACAGACACGCGTATTTAATAAATGCTTCCCAGCGATTATTAATTGCTTTTATAAAACCAAGACCGAACTGAGAATACTAAAAAAAAACCTTAGCACATCTTAAACCATCTAAAAACAGAAAACAGCAAATCGTCAACAAACAACAATTTAAACAACAATTAAAAAGATGTGTCGTCAGACAATATTACATATATTCTTACCTCTTGCAACGCTAGCAGCAAAATCAAAAAGACAAGCCTTGCTATGGCGGGGGGAAGCGGTCACGTACGGCAGCCAATCAGAACCCTAAAAACACATCCCCCTGTCGGCGAATGTCTATACTGAGCTTAAACAAAATGTCCGCCTCAGAAAGGCGTCTTCGCCGCTATGCCGAATTAATGCTTAACCAGCTTATCCCTTTATGAAGTTAGTTTAGTCTAAATTAATAAATTCCACAGACTTAGCTCTTAAAGCATATAGCAGCAAACCTTTAACATACAACTAAAAACACCTTCGGCTGACAAAGAGCATATGATAACCCAATTAAAAAAGTAATAAAGTACAAATCCGACACTGACCAAAAAGCAATCATTTGCGTGCCGTTTGCGGTAAATTCCTTGTTGTAAACAATAACTACTAATCGAATTTTAATAACACAGAAGGATTTCAAACATCGCCTGGCTGTTTCAGAATGCTTCGTTTTTGCTTAACCCGATAACATGTCTTATTGTAGGCAGTCCGGGCTAAATGTTAGTAAACGAAAATAAAGTTTATTTATTTAAAACTGAGGTACGCCTATCTAAAATCCAACAACAAGCAATCCAGCGAAAGAGGAAATGCTGCTTTCTGAAACTGACCGCAGCCGTTCGTAAAACTATTTATATTCATGGCTATATTTCACTGTTTGCCCGCTTTTTAGTCTTCACCGAGTAGGCCTATAGTCAATTAAACCGCAGATAATACCTAAGTAATAACAGGCGCTCTAAAACTACTAAAACGTTAAAACTGGACTGCATTATGCGTCTAGTTTCGGTCGCAAACCTACAATCGATTTGTACGACAGACACGCGTATTTAATAAATGCTTCCCAGCGATTATTAATTGCTTTTATAAAACAAAGACCGAACTGAGAATGATACTAAAAAAAACCTTAGCACAACTTAAACCATCTAAAAACAGAAAACAGCAAGTCGTCAACAAACTACAATTAAAAAGATGTGTCGTCAGACAATATTACATAGCCTATATTCTTACCTCTTGCAACGCGACCAGCAAAATCAAAAAGACAAGCCTTGCTATGGCGGGGGAATGTGGTCACGTACGGCAGCCAATCAGAACCGTAAAAACACGTCCCCCTGTCGGCGAATGTCTACTGAGCTTAAACAAGAGAAAGGCGTCTTCGCCTATGCCCAATTAATGCTTAACCAGTTTATCCCTTTATGAAGTTAGTTTAGTCTAAATTAATAAATTCCACAGACTTAGCTCTTAAAGCATATAGCAGCAAACCTTTAACATACAACTAAAAACACCTTCGGCTGACAAAGAGCATATGATAACCCAATTAAAAAAGTAATAAAGTACAACTCCGACACTGACCAAAAAGCAATCATTTGCGTGCCGTTTGCGGTAAATCCCTTGTTGTAAACAATAACTACTAATCGAATTTTAATAACACAGAAGGATTCAAAACATCAAGATTTCAAACATCGCCTGGCTGTTTCAGAATGCTTCGTTTTTGCTTAACCCGATAACATGTCTTATTGTAGGCAGTCCGGGCTAAATGTTAGTAAACGAAAATAAAGTTTATTTATTTAAAACTGAGGTACGCCTATCTAAAACATTAAAACTGGACTGCATTATGCGTTTAGTTTCGGTCGCAAACCTACAATCGATTTGTACGACAGACACGCGTATTTAATAAACGCTTCCCAGCGATTATTAATTGCTTTTGTAAAACCAAGACTGAACTGAGAATGATACTAAAGAAACCTTAGCACAACTTAAACCATCTAAAAACAGAAAACACCAAATCGTAAACAAACTACAGTTAAAAAGATCTGCCGTCAGACAATATTACAAATACACTTACCTCTTGCAACGCCAGCAGCAAAATCTAAAATACAAGCCTTGTATAGCGGACACCTGGAAGCGGTCACGTACAGTACGGCAGCCAATTAGAACCGTAAAAACACGTCCCCCTGTCGGCGAATGTGTGTCAATATGTTGTAATTACATATTCTAAACTACAAACATTTTCTGATATATTAGACTGTGAAACTAACATATTTGGCAAGCTTGTAATAAGTGTAGTCTAACAAAATACAATTAAGCAAATCGCCTGCACTGTTCATTAGCTCAGAAAATGCGGGCTTTGACACAATTTAATGTTATGAAAATGAGCTATACAAATGAACAGTATATTTTCATGAGAGGTCGATTTGGCTACATACAGTATGTATATGCTCTCCTCTCAATAAATAGAACATTTTAAATCATAATGAAGTTCACAAACAAACATTCCCATAGTACGATTTGCCTTTAAACCCAAACAACTTCAAAAACATGAAACATTCACAGTCAATTTGACGTGGTTTTACTTTATAACACATAAAACACAAACCAAAATACAACCGAATTCGCCCTTCTCATGTAATACAAACTGTCATGTCACAAACAAATAGGTCAAACAAGAAGTAATGTACAGTACAATTAGTAGTCCCATACTACTGCCATTTACACAAACTTTATACAAAAAACTTCAAAACTTCACGCTCACAGCAACAGTAATGTACAGTACAAGTAGCCCTATACACCTGCTATTTACACAAACTTTATACAAAAAACTTCAAAACGTCACGCTCACAGCAACAGTAATGTACAGTACAAGTAGTCATATACTACTGCTATTTACACAAACTTTATACAAAAAACATCAAAACTTCACGCTCAGACTGTCAGAGCAACACAACAAACATATTAAACTAAAAACAGATCACGCTAATACAAAACAAACTACTCCGGCGAGTCATCACATCTCTAGCTAGACGAAGGGACTGCGCTATCTGCAATGTCTACAATAGAAGAAACGTTGCATTCGTCGTCAAAAGAGAACTGAAGGCATTCCTCAAAAAGAAGATGCTCTTCAATAGCTTCCTCTTTGTCCATTAATGATGTTATATTCCGTCGTTTTAAATAGTCCACCAGAGTACAGTGTCCGACAGTCAATGTATAATCTGCGCCGTCATCATTTTTCACTTTTAAAGTTCCGCGTAATACTTTTGAAAATGCCCCCGATTTCTGCAGCATCCTGCAGCTCTGGCATCGTGCAAACCTGCTCTGGCTGTCCCAAGTATCCTGCCGGCTTCCACACAGGGCACACTTCAGGCTTGCCTTAATCTCAGCTCCACATATGGAAGCCTTCACCGTCACAACCGATTCCTCTTCTTGTACAGCGTCCGCGTCTCCCACATCCAAATCGCAGATCTTCTCAATCATGCTCTCTACGGTTGTTGTTAGTTCCACTTTCCCTTCAAAAACTCTAGTCGAAAGCTCCGTAAAGACGTAAGATGAGTCAACCTCCACGTCATGGATCAGTCTCTCCCAAACGCAAAGACTCATCTGGGCAGTTCCATCAAAGACTGTGAATCTCTTCACCTCTTTGTCGCTGCCTCTAATGCTTACAGTTTTCTGCAATGACGCTGCCACGACCTTGGCTTTCACCAAAGGCACCTATAGGAATGAACACCAGTCATTACTTTTCTAAACTTCTCATCCAGAAATAGCGAAATTTTACAAAAGGTGTACATTGTCATTGCAAACTTATTCTTAAACGCACCTTCTTGCCTGCCGGCAGAGCTGTGACATCAACCAGTGTCTGCCTAACGGGTGCTGCAGGTTTCCGAAAAGGAAACGTCACCTTCGTTACAGACAGCTCGGTCAACTGGTTCCCCATCACGTCGAAGTCAGACGTGCCTTTAAAACCTACCAAAAAAAAAAAACCCAACAGACATTAATACATACTCAGTAACAACCATGTCCTGGAAAACTGTGCTCTGTAAAGCAATACTTACTCAAAGCCTTTCTGACATGTGTCAGGCGTATTGCCGTGCCATTATCTGAAGCTTGGCTGAACAGCGCACGCTTTCTCGGACTGAAGATGGTCACATCGTGAAATTCTTCACGTCCAGTCTGTAGTACAGCATTAAAAAAACCTCTGTTTTTAGTGGTGAATTTTAATGCTGAGATAGAGTGGATATAGCCACTGACTACGTCTGTGTCCATCCTCATTTTCTTCGCTGGAGTCTCCATGTCGAAAAAGCAATTAGAAAAACATGCAAAACACCCCAATATATATACTGCTGGGACATGCCATTAACCTCCCCTTATTACACGACTCTCTGGAATGCTTGATTCTGATTGGTCAGGTGAGACATTTGCAGGTTTGTTCTTTTCAAATAATAACCGCTCTTTTCAAATAATAACCGCTCCAAAGTAATAACGCATAGCCGCTACTACTTGTATGTTTAAAATGTTAGTCACATCGTACTATATCGTTTCGCCGAAAGATAAAAATGTTAATTTAAAACAAATATGCCAAGAAAATGTTTCAAATTCATATTCATATATTGTCTCGTGTAGAGTTAATGTTGTCTACACTGACTATAATTTATGTTTTTGTATTTGGGTACATATGTTTGTTCCTTATTTTATTTTTCCTTATTTATATAATTCTCTATGTCCGACATGGGGACTGCACCTAATTTAGTTGTACTTGTTACAATGACAATAAAGTTATTCTGATATTCATGTCCAGTTTTTTTCCTTATGTGGCAAGTAGCCGTGTAATAAACTGGATAATGTACAGGCAGCCGGTAATTATCGCGAAATAAGCCCCGACAGTGTGATACAAGAAGCGGAGAGTCTTGTATCATACTGAAGGGGCTTATTTCGCGATAACTACCGGCTGCCTGTACATTATCCCGCTTATTACACGACTCTCTGGAATGCTTGATTCTGATTGGTCAGTTGAGACATTTGCAGGTTCGTTCTTTTCAAATAATAACCGCTCTTTTCAAATAATAACCGCTCCAAAGTAATAATGCATAGCCGCTACTACTTGTATGTTTAAAATGTTAGTCACGTCGTACTATATCGTTTCGCGGAAAGATAAAAATGTTAATTTAAAACAAATATGCCAAGAAAATGTTTCAAATTCATATTCATATATTGTCTCGTGTAGAGTTAATGTTGTCTACACTGACTATAATTTATGTTTTTGTATTTGGGTACATATGTTTGTTCCTTATTTTATTTTTCCTTATTTATATAATTTTCTATGTCCGACATGGGGACTGCACCTAATTTCATTGTACTTGTCACAATGACAATAAAGTTATTCTGATATTCATGTCCAGTTTTTTTCCTTATGTGGCAAGTAGCCGTGTAATAAACTGGATAATGTACAGGCAGCCGGTAGTTATCGCGAAATAAGCCCCGACAGTGTGATCAGGACCCGACGCCAATGTTTCAAATTCATATTCATGTCCAGTTTTTTTCCTTATGTGGCAAGTAGCCGTGTAAGTAAGGGATAATGTACAGGCAGCCGGTAGTTATCGCGAAATAAGCCCCTTCAGTGTGATACAAGACCCTCCGCTTCTTGTATCACACTGAAGGGGCTTATTTCGCGATAATTAGTACAACGTGACTAACATTTTAAACATACAAGTAGTAGCGGCTAGGGGTTATTACTTTGGAGCGGTTATTATTTGAAAAGAGCGGTTATTATTTGAAAAGAACGAACCTGCAAATGTCTCAACTGACCAATCAGAATCAAGCATTCCAGAGAGTCGTGTAATAAGCGGGATAATGTACAGGCAGCCGGTAGTTATCGCGAAATAAGCCCCGACCGTGTGATCAGGACCCGACGCCAATGTTTCAAATTCATATTCATGTCCAGTTTTTTTCCTTATGTGGCAAGTAGCCGTGTAAGTAAGGGATAATGTACAGGCAGCCAGTAATTATCGCGAAATAAGCCCCTTCAGTGTGATACAAGACTCTCCGCTTCTTGTATCACACTGTCGGGGCTTATTTCGCGATAATTACCGGCTGCCTGTACATTATCCAGTTTATTACATGGCTACTTGCCACATAAGGAAAAAAACTGGACATGAATATCAGAATAACTTTATTGTCATTGTAACAAGTACAACTAAATTAGGTGCAGTCCCCATGTCGGACATAGAGAATTATATAAATAAGGAAAAATAAAATAAGGAACAAACATATGTACCCAAATACAAAAACATAAATTATAGTCAGTGTAGACAACATTAACTCTACACGAGACAATATATGAATATGAATTTGAAACATTTTCTTGGCATATTTGTTTTAAATTAACATTTTTATCTTTCGGCGAAACGATATAGTACGACGTGACTAACATTTTAAACATACAAGTAGTAGCGGCTATGCGTTATTACTTTGGAGCGGTTATTATTTGAAAAGAGCGGTTATTATTTGAAAAGAACAAACCTGCAAATGTCTCACCTGACCAATCAGAATCAAGCATTCCAGAGAGTCGTGTAATAAGGGGAGGTTAATGGCATGTCCCAGCAGTATATATATTGGGGTGTTTTGCATGTTTTTCTAATTGCTTTTTCGACATGGAGACTCCAGCGAAGAAAATGAGGATGGACACAGACGTAGTCAGTGGCTATATCCACTCTATCTCAGCATTAAAATTCACCACTAAAAACAGAGGTTTTTTTAATGCTGTACTACAGACTGGACGTGAAGAATTTCACGATGTGACCATCTTCAGTCCGAGAAAGCGTGCGCTGTTCAGCCAAGCTTCAGATAATGGCACGGCAATACGCCTGACACATGTCAGAAAGGCTTTGAGTAAGTATTGCTTTACAGAGCACAGTTTTCCAGGACATGGTTGTTACTGAGTATGTATTAATGTCTGTTGGTTTTTTTTTTTTTTTGGTAGGTTTTAAAGGCACGTCTGACTTCGACGTGATGGGGAACCAGTTGACCGAGCTGTCTGTAACGAAGGTGACGTTTCCTTTTCGGAAACCTGCAGCACCCGTTAGGCAGACACTGGTTGATGTCACAGCTCTGCCGGCAGGCAAGAAGGTGCGTTTAAGAATAAGTTTGCAATGACAATGTACACCTTTTGTAAAATTTCGCTATTTCTGGATGAGAAGTTTAGAAAAGTAATGACTGGTGTTCATTCCTATAGGTGCCTTTGGTGAAAGCCAAGGTCGTGGCAGCGTCATTGCAGAAAACTGTAAGCATTAGAGGCAGCGACAAAGAGGTGAAGAGATTCACAGTCTTTGATGGAACTGCCCAGATGAGTCTTTGCGTTTGGGAGAGACTGATCCATGACGTGGAGGTTGACTCATCTTACGTCTTTACGGAGCTTTCGACTAGAGTTTTTGAAGGGAAAGTGGAACTAACAACAACCGTAGAGAGCATGATTGAGAAGATCTGCGATTTGGATGTGGGAGACGCGGACGCTGTACAAGAAGAGGAATCGGTTGTGACGGTGAAGGCTTCCATATGTGGAGCTGAGATTAAGGCAAGCCTGAAGTGTGCCCTGTGTGGAAGCCGGCAGGATACTTGGGACAGCCAGAGCAGGTTTGCACGATGCCAGAGCTGCAGGATGCTGCAGAAATCGGGGGCATTTTCAAAAGTATTACGCGGAACTTTAAAAGTGAAAAATGATGACGGCGCAGATTATACATTGACTGTCGGACACTGTACTCTGGTGGACTATTTAAAACGACGGAATATAACATCATTAATGGACAAAGAGGAAGCTATTGAAGAGCATCTTCTTTTTGAGGAATGCCTTCAGTTCTCTTTTGACGACGAATGCAACGTTTCTTCTATTGTAGACATTGCAGATAGCGCAGTCCCTTCGTCTAGCTAGAGATGTGATGACTCGCCGGAGTAGTTTGTTTTGTATTAGCGTGTTCTGTTTTTAGTTTAATATGTTTGTTGTGTTGCTCTGACAGTCTGAGCGTGAAGTTTTGAGGTTTTTTGTATAAAGTTTGTGTAAATAGCAGTAGTATATGACTACTTGTACTGTACATTACTGTTGCTGTGAGCGTGACGTTTTGAAGTTTTTTGTATAAAGTTTGTGTAAATAGCAGGTGTATAGGGCTACTTGTACTGTACATTACTGTTGCTGTGAGCGTGAAGTTTTGAAGTTTTTTGTATAAAGTTTGTGTAAATGGCAGTAGTATGGGACTACTAATTGTACTGTACATTACTTCTTGTTTGACCTATTTATTTGTGACATGACAGTTTGTATTACATGAGAAGGGCGAATTCGGTTGTATTTTGGTTTGTGTTTTATGTGTTATAAAGTAAAACCACGTCAAATTGACTGTGAATGTTTCATGTTTTTGAAGTTGTTTGGGTTTAAAGGCAAATCGTACTATGGGAATGTTTGTTTGTGAACTTCATTATGATTTAAAATGTTCTATTTATTGAGAGGAGAGCATATACATACTGTATGTAGCCAAATCGACCTCTCATGAAAATATACTGTTCATTTGTATAGCGCATTTTCATAACATTAAATTGTGTCAAAGCCCGCATTTTCTGAGCTAATGAACAGTGCAGGCGATTTGCTTAATTGTATTTTGTTAGACTACACTTATTACAAGCTTGCCAAATATGTTAGTTTCACAGTCTAATATATCAGAAAATGTTTGTAGTTTAGAATATGTAATTACAACATATTGACACACATTTGCCGACAGGGGGACGTGTTTTTACGGTTCTAATTGGCTGCCGTACTGTACGTGACCGCTTCCAGGTGTCCGCTATACAAGGCTTGTATTTTAGATTTTGCTGCTGGCGTTGCAAGAGGTAAGTGTATTTGTAATATTGTCTGACGGCAGATCTTTTTAACTGTAGTTTGTTTACGATTTGGTGTTTTCTGTTTTTAGATGGTTTAAGTTGTGCTAAGGTTTCTTTAGTATCATTCTCAGTTCAGTCTTGGTTTTACAAAAGCAATTAATAATCGCTGGGAAGCGTTTATTAAATACGCGTGTCTGTCGTACAAATCGATTGTAGGTTTGCGACCGAAACTAAACGCATAATGCAGTCCAGTTTTAATGTTTTAGATAGGCGTACCTCAGTTTTAAATAAATAAACTTTATTTTCGTTTACTAACATTTAGCCCGGACTGCCTACAATAAGACATGTTATCGGGTTAAGCAAAAACGAAGCATTCTGAAACAGCCAGGCGATGTTTGAAATCTTGATGTTTTGAATCCTTCTGTGTTATTAAAATTCGATTAGTAGTTATTGTTTACAACAAGGGATTTACCGCAAACGGACGCAAATGATTGCTTTTTGGTCAGTGTCGGAGTTGTACTTTATTACTTTTTTAATTGGGTTATCATATGCTCTTTGTCAGCCGAAGGTGTTTTTAGTTGTATGTTAAAGGTTTGCTGCTATATGCTTTAAGAGCTAAGTCTGTGGAATTTATTAATTTAGACTAAACTAACTTCATAAAGGGATAAGCTGGTTAAGCATTAATTCGGCATATCGGCGAAGACGCCTTTCTCTTGTTTAAGCTCAGTAGACATTCGCCGACAGGGGGATGTGTTTTTACGGTTCTGATTGGCTGCCGTACGTGACCACATTCCCCCGCCACAGCAAGGCTTGTCTTTTTGATTTTGCTGGTCGCGTTGCAAGAGGTAAGAATATATGTAATATTGTCTGACGACATATCTTTTTAATTGTAGTTTGTTGACGACTTGCTGTTTTCTGTTTTTAGATGGTTTAAGTTATGCTAAGGTTTTTTTTAGTATCATTCTCAGTTCGGTCTTTGTTTTATAAAAGCAATTAATAATCGCTGGGAAGCATTTATTAAATACGCGTGTCTGTCGTACAAATCGACTGTAGGTTTGCGACCGAAACTAGACGCATAATGCAGTCCAGTTTTAACGTTTTAGTAGTTTTAGAGCGCCTGTTATTACTTAGGTATTATCTGCGGTTTAATTGACTATAGGCCTACTCGGTGAAGACTAAAAAGCGGACAAACAGTGAAATATAGCCATGAATATAAATAGTTTTACGAACGGCTGGGGTCAGTTTCAGAAAGCAGCATTTCCTCTTTCGCTGGATTGCTTGTTGTTGGATTTTAGATAGGCGTACCTCAGTTTTAAATAAATAAACTTTATTTTCGTTTACTAACATTTAGCCCGGACTGCCTACAATAAGACATGTTATCGGGTTAAGCAAAAACGAAGCATTCTGAAACAGCCAGGCGATGTTTGAATCCTTCTGTGTTATTAAAATTCGATTAGTAGTTATTGTTTACAACAAGGGATTTACCGCAAACGGCACGCAAATGATTGCTTTTTGGTCAGTGTCGGAGTTGTACTTTATTACTTTTTTAATTGGGTTATCTAGGGTGACCAGATAATCCATGTCAGGGAGGACACATTGAGCTAGGACAGGATTTGTAAAATACCATTTAAATTAAAAGGACCTGGATCTCAGTTAAGCACCGAATTCTTGCTGTGTGCTGATTGATCAGTCTCCTATAATCATGCATATGCCACTAATGTTAATGTGTAACAGCTGGATGAGTTTTTCAATCAAACCAGTCAAAGCACAAGAAGAAGTGAGCTATTTAGCCAAACACAGGTGCCTTTCAGTTTTAAAGTAGTTTGTAAAACCTGGAGTAGCTTAAAGTGTCCTCCCTGACATGGATTATCTGGTCAGCCTAGGTTATCATATGCTCTTTGTCAGCCGAAGGTGTTTTTAGTTGTATGTTAAAGGTTTGCTGCTATATGCTTTAAGAGCTAAGTCTGTTGAATTTATTAATTTAGACTAAACTAACTTCATAAAGGGATAAACTGGTTAAGCATTAATTCGGCTTATTACATGGCTCTCTGGAATGCTTGATTCTGATTGGTCAGTTGAGACATTTGCAGGTTCGTTCTTTTCAAATAACCTCTCCAAAGTAATAACGCATGGTCACGTGGTACTATATCGTTTCGCGGAAGGGTAAAAATGCTAATTTAAAACAAATATGCCAATAAAATGTTTCAAATTTATATTGATGTCCAGGTTTTTTCCTTATGTGACAAATAGCTGTGTAATAAGCGGTATAATGTACAGGCAGCCGGTAGTCATCGCGAAATAAGCCCCTTCAGTGTGATACAAGGCCCTCCGCTTCGCGTCGGGTCCTGATCACACTGTCGGGGCTTATTTCTGCGATAACTACCGGCTGACTGTACATTATCCCTTACATAGCGGCGAAGACGCCTTTCTGTGGCGGACATTTTGTTTGTGCTCAGTAGACATTCGCCAAAAGGGGGACATGTTTTTACGGTTCTGATTGGCTGCCGTACGTGACCGCTTTCCGGTGTCCGCCATTGCAAGGCTTGTCTTTTAGATTTTGCTGCTGGCATTGCAAGAGGTAAGAATATCTGTAATATTGTCTGACGGCACATCTTTTTAATTGTAGTTTGTTGACGATTTGCTGTTTTCTGTTTTTAGATGGTTTAAGTTATGCTAATGTTTTTTTAGTATCATTCTCATTTAGGTCTTGGTTTTATAAAAGCAATTAATAATCGCTGGGAAGCAGCCACACCAGCCGCAATAATCGCTGGCCACCAGCCACACCCAAACCATACAGGTGCCATGGCCATTTCAATCAGACAGCTATATCTCAGGCATGCCTCAGCCAATCATCACCAAACTTTAATATGTCGTGTAGGATAGTACTCCGGAAGGGCCGTCCAAATTTGGTGCCGATCGGTCAAACGGGGGCGCTACAACCACTGTCCATATATTTCTAAGACCCACCTTAGCAAATTAAGCTGAAATGTCCTTATTTCTCATAAAACCTTGAAAGAAGTGTTACCTTTCCCTTCACCTGAGTCTATATTTTTTATTTGCTTTAATTTTTCACCAATTTGCCTCATAGAACATTATCAGACTTAATTTACACATAAGAAGGCCTGAAAGTATTGAATACAATTTCTAAAATGGAGCGCTGACTCCACCTGCTGGCCACACTATTTCCATGCCCATTTCATTCAAATAGCTATATCTCTGGCGTGCTTCATCCAATCCTCACAAAATTTGACGCACATCTGTGTTACTAGACTTCAGAAATACCTTCCAAGTTTGGTGGCAATCGGTCAAACGGGGGCACTACAGCCACTGTCCTACTATGTCTAAGACCAACCTTGGTTAATGCAGCTGAAATCTGCTTATTGTTTATTTAAAAATTAAAATATTAATCACCTTTCCCTTCATCTGAGTCCATATTTTTAATCTGCTTATATTTTCCTGCCATTTGACTTTTACAAATCTTTCAAACTTCAATCTTTCTTCAGGCTGTGTACACTGCAGCAATTACAATTTTATAATAAATTGGCCAGCAGGTGGAGTCAGCGCTCCATTTCAATAATGCCTTCAATACTTTTAGCCTTTCTCCTGTCTAAATGTACGACCTAGAATAGGATACAGCATGATATTACTGCTGTTACATGTCACACTACGCAACTCAGCACTTTGTTAAGAATATGCAACACAGCCTATGTTTACACAGGCAGTATAACAAAGCAACTCTGTAATATCTAGACTTACCAGACCAGGTATGAAGGTCCCTAAATCTACCAACTAGTCAGGCCATCTGACCCAAACCATGCATTCAGTCAGGCTAAGGCACTCCACCACAGGGTTCTACATTCTGTCCTACATTTGCTGACCTTTTAGACCGATAATATTTAATCTATATCCTGATTTCTACCTACTACTGAGACCATCTGACCAAAATAATGCATTCAGTCAGGTTCAGGCACTACACCACAGGGTTCTACATTCTTTCCTACATTTCCTGACCTGTTAGACCGACACTAAACAATCTCCATCCTGATTTCTACCTGCTACTCAAACCATCTGACTGAAACAAGTTCTGTTCTGTCTGACATCTGCTGACCTGTAGTTCTGTCTGACTTGTTAGTACCCTCCTCTACAGTTTGCCCTACATCTCCTGTCGCAATAGAGCTACACTAAATCTGCATCCTGTTATGGCAGTCTAATTCTGTCTGACTTTCTACTACCCTGGTCACCAGTCCTCTGCCGTTATTGCTCTATTACTTGTCCTACCTGTCCTACTTGTCCTACCTGTCCTACTTTTCATACCCTTTGGACCCTTCAGTAACTGCCTGCAGTTTCTAGTTATTAAGGGTCCAAAGGACGAAGTCCTTATGGACCATTATTGTTTTTCTTAGGATTATTATTATTAAGGGTCCAAAGGACGAAGTCCTTATGGACCATTATTGTTTTTCTTAGGATTATTAAGGGTCCAAAGGACGAAGTCCTTATGGACCATTATTGTTTTTCTTAGGATTATTATTATTATTATTATTATTATTATTATTTTTCTGCCCTAAAACTGAATGCCCAGCCTAAACCGTAAGTCCAAGGCCTACCAAATTTGGTAGGATGATTGGAATTCCTACCCACTACTCAGCATGTCCGACGCGTCCGACTCAGCCAGAGGGGGGCGCCGTAGCGCCCCCCAACACGTTTTGGACGATATCTCCTGTCCAGTTTGTCCTACCTTCGAAATTCTTTTTTCTCCTGATACAGACAGCCATGCCCTACCAAAAAGTCAATGGGACCATGAAGCTCCGCCTACTTAGATTTTTTGCTAATTTGCATAATTTGCAAATCCTACTTTTTCCTTCAAGTCCTGGCTTGTCCTACCAAATCAGACAAATGAGGTGTCAGACGAATCAGAATTCTCAGCTGATCAAGAATCATTAAGAAAATTCAGACATTTTTATATCCTACGGCCATTAGCCACGCCCAAACAATGTCCAAATTTGGCCCGTTTTGGTCTGACGGCTATAACTTGGCCGTGCCTTGGCCTACCTTGACCAAATTTGAAATGCTACCTCCATACACCATTCTGGGGACACGGTCCGAGGCGGGCCGCATTTCGCCCATAGGGGGCGCTACAACTAAAAACTGGCAATATCTCCTGACTGCCTTGGCCAATCTGACTGAAATTTGGTAGATATGTGCTTGGACCCAGCCTGAGGTCAGCCACATACAATGGCAGTCATTAGTCCTTAGATCGTGGCCGCCATCGGCCAATCAAGATCAAGCAGCCATTTGACAGTCTTATCAATGACCAATCTAGACCAAATTTTGGTGGTATATTTGTCCTCCGACCCCCAGCCCAACATGCAAAGGACACCTCACTCGGCCACATGGGGGCGCTACAGTGACAACTTTTGCGTTTCTGCCTATTTCTCGAGAACGGTGAAGCCTACAATCGACATTTATTGCCAGGTCAATTCAGTACGACATGCCAAATCAAACAACATGTAGAACTTGCTTATGCATCTTTGCGTTTTTGCATAATTGTTATTGTTCTGAAAACAAGACATTTCATTAACCTCCTAGGATTTTCACCAAACCTACCCAAATCTGATATCATTTAAATCAGGAGACAGTCATAATAAATAATTCATAAAAAAATCATAAACTTTCCATGAGGTATAGTCACCAGCCACACACAAACCATACAGGTGCCATGCCCAATTCAATCAGACAGCTATATCTCAGGCCTGCCTCAGCCAATCATCACCAAACTTTAATATATCCTGTATAATAGTAGTCCGGAAGGGCCCTCCAAATTTGGTGCCGATCAATCAAACGGGGGCACTACAACAATATAACATGTCTGTATAAACCTTGAAAATCAGTTCAACTTACATTTATCTCATTTCTGTTCTAGTGACATATTACTGGTTAAAATATTTTGTACTGCCAGTTCTGTGAGTCATGCCAAATCAAGACACATGCAATGCCGAATGATAGTAATTTTCATTCCCTTGTGATGTTTAAAAACTTAATAAATAACATATTACTGTAACTTCAACAATGTCCAGCCCAAGTAGGTCATTCTGGTAGTACATCAATCAGGACATTGCCCTTATGGATAATTCATAAAAATATCTTGACGTGTATGCTATGGCCACCAGCTACAACAAACCTGCACCATATCCATGCTGATTTCAATCAACCATCTAAATCTCAGCCGTGCTTCAGCCAATCCTCATAAAATTTGACGGCCTAATGTAGTAAGGGACCTCAGACAGACCCTCCAATTTTGGTGCCAATCGGTCAAACGGGGGCGCTACAGCCACTGTCCATATATGTCTAAGACCCACCTTAGCAAATTGAGCTGAAATGTCCTTATTTCTCATAAAACCTTGAAATAATTGGTACCTTTCCCTTCACCTCAGTCCATATTTTTTTATTAACTTTCATTTTTCACCGATTTAACTAATACATCATTATCAGACTTAATTTACACATAATAAGGCCTGAAAGTATTCAATACAATTTCTAAAATGGAGCGCTGACTCCACCTGCTGGCCACACTATTTCCATGCCCATTTCATTCAAATAGCTATATCTCTGGCATGCTTCATCCAATCCTCACAAAATTTGACGCACATCTGTGTTACTAGACTTCAGAAAGACCTTCCAAGTTTGGTGGCAATCGGTCAAACGGGGGCACTACAGCCACTGTCATAATATGTCTAAGACCACCCTTGGTTAATGCAGCTGAAATCCGCTTATTGTTTATTTAAAAATTAAAATATTAATCACCTTTCCCTTCATCTAAGTCCATATATTTAATCTGCTTATATTTTCCTGCCATTTGACTTTTACAAATCTTTCAAACTTCAATCTTTCTTCAGGCTGTGTACACTGCAGCAATTACAATTTTATAATAAATTGGCCAGCAGGTGGAGTCAGCGCTCCATTTCAATAATGCCTTCAATACTTTTAGCCTTTCTCCTGTCTAAATGTATAACCTAGAATATGATACAGCATGATATTCCTGCTGGTACATGTCACACTATGCAACTCAGCACTTTGTTAAGAATATGCAACACAGCCTATGTTTACACAGGCAGTATAAAAAAGCAACTCTGTAATATCTAGACTTACCAGACCAGGTATGAAGGTCCCTAAATCTACCAACTAGTCAGGCCATCTGACCAAAACCATGCATTCAGTCAGGCTAAGGCACTACACCACAGGGTTCTACATTCTGTCCTACATTTGCTGACCTGTTAGTCCGATACTAACTAATCTATATCATGATTTCTACCTACTACTCAGACCATCTGACCAAAACAATGCATTCAGTCAGGTTCAGGCACTACACCACAGGGTTCTACATTATGTCCTACATTTCCTGACCTGTTAGACCGACACTAAACAATCTGCATCCTGATTTCTACCTTCTACTAAAACCATCTGACCTAAACAAGTTCTGTTCTGTCTGACATCTGCTGACCTGTAGTTCTGTCTGACTTGTTAGTACCCTCCTCTACGGTTTGCCCTACATCTCCTGTCGCATTAGAGCTACGCTAAATCTTCATCCTGTTATGGCAGTCTAATTTTGTCTGACTTTCTACTACCCTGGCCGCTGGTTCTCTGCCGTTATTCCTCTACTGTCCTACCAGTCCGATCGTCCTACGCTTTGGACCCTTTCGTAACTGCTTGCAGTTTCTAGTTATTATTATTATTATTATTTTTCTGCCCTAAAACTGAATGTACAGCCTAAACTGTAAGAGCTAGACCAACCAAACTTGGTCAGATGATGTCAATTCCTACCCACTACTCAGGTTGTCCTACCCAGTCCTGCCAGCCAGATGGGGGCGCCTTAGCGCCCCCCAACACGTTTCGGTCGATATCTCCTGTCCTGTTAGACCTACAATCGAAATTCTTTGTTCTACATATACAGACAGCAAAGCCCTACCAACTTGCCATTTGGACTATGAAGCTCCGCCTACTTAGATTTTTTGCTAATTTGCATAATTTGCCAATCCTACTTTTTCCTTAAAGTCCTGGCTTGTCCTACCAAATCAGACAAATGAGGTGTCAGACGAATCAGAATTCTCTGCTGATCAAGAATTATCCACAAAATTCAGACATTTTTATATCCTACGGCCATTAGCCACGCCCAAACAATGTCCAAATTTGGCCCGTTTTGGTCTGACGGCTATAACTTGGCCGTGCCTTGGCCTACCTTGACCAAATTTGAAATGCTACCTCCCTACACCATTCTGGGGACACGGTCCGAGGCGGGCCGCATTTCGTCAATAGGGGGCGCTACAACTAAAAACTGGCAATATCTCCTGACTGCCTTTGCCAATCTAACTGAAATTTGGTAGATATGTACTAGGAAGCAGCCTGTGGTCAGTCACCTACAATGGCAGTAATTATTCCTTAAAGAGTGGCCGCCATCAGCCAATCAAAATCAAGCAGGCATTTCACAGGCTTCTCAATGACCAATCTAAATCAAATTTGGGTGATACATTTGTGCTCTGACCCTCTGCCTAAACTGTAAAGGACACCTCACTCGGCCAGATGGGGGCGCAACAGTGACAACTTTTGCATTTCTGCCTATTTCTCGAGAACGGTGAAGCCTACAATCGACATTTCTTGCCAGGTCAATTCAGTACGACATGCCAAATCAAACAACATGTAGAACTTGCTTCTGCATCTTTGCGTTTTTGCATAATTCATATTGGTCTGAAAACAAGACATTTCGTTAACCTCCTAGGATTTTCACCAAACCTACACAAATCTGGTATCATTTAAATCAGGAGACAGTCATAATAAATAATTCATAAAAAAAATCATAAACTTTCCATGAGGTATAGTCACCAGCCACACACAAACCATACAGGTGCCATGCCCAATTCAATCAGACAGCTATATCTCAGGCCTGCCTCAGCCAATCATCACCAAACTTTAATATATCCTGTAGAATAGTAGTCCGGAAGGGCCCTCCAAATTTGGTGCCGATCGGTCAAACGGGGGCGCTACAACAACATAACATGTCTGTATAAACCTTGAAAATCAGTTCAACTTACATTTATCTCATTTCTGTTCTAGTGACATGTTACTGGTTAAAATATTTTGTACTGCCAGTTCTGTGAGTCATGCCAAATCAAGACATATGCAATGCCCAATGATAGTCATTTTCATTCCCTTGTGATGTTTAAAAACTTAATAAATAACATATTACTGTAACTTCTACAATGTTCAGCCCAAGTAGGTCATTCTGGTAGTACATCAATCAGGACATTGCCATTATGGATAATTCATAAAAATATCTTAACCTGTACGCTATGGCCACCAGCTACAACAAACCTGCACCATATCCATGCTCATTTCAATCAACCATCTAAAGCTCAGCTGTGCTTCAGCCAATCCTCATCAAATTTGACGGCCTAATGTAGTAAGGGACCTCAGACAGACCCTCCAATTTTGGTTCCAATCGGTCAAATGGGGGCGCTACAGCCACTGTCCATATATTTCTAAGACCCACCTTAGCAAATTCAGCTGAAATGTCCTTATTTCTCATAAAACCTTGAAAGAATTGTTACCTTTCCCTTCACCTGAGTCCATATTTCTTATTCACTTTCATTTTTCACCGATTTGCCTCATAGAACATTATCAGACTTAATTTACACATAAGAAGGCCTGAAAGTATTGAATACAATTTCTAAAATGGAGCGCTGACTCCACCTGCTGGCCACACTGTTTCCATGCCCATTTCATTAAAATAGCTATATCTCTGGCATGCTTCATCCAATCCTCACAAAATTTGACGCACATCTGTGTTACTAGACTTCAGAAAGACCTTCCAAGTTTGGTGGCAATCGGTCAAACGGGGGCACTACAGCCACTGTCCTAATATGTCTAAGACCAACCTTGGTTAATGCAGCTGAAATCTGCTTATCGTTTATTTAAAAATTAAAAAATTAATCACCTTTCCCTTCATCTAAGTCCATATTTTTAATCTGCTTATATTTTCCTGCCATTTGACTTTTACAAATCTTTCAAACTTCAATCTTTCTTCAGGCTGTGTACACTGCAGCAATTACAATTTTATAATAAATTGGCCAGCAGGTGGAGTCAGCGCTCCATTTCAATAATGCCTTCAATACTTTTAGCCTTTCTCCTGTCTAAATGTATAACCTAGAATATGATACAGCATGATATTACTGCTGTTACATGTCACAATACGCAACTCAGCACTTTGTTAAGAATATGCAACACAGCCTATGTTTACACAGGCAGTATAAAAAAGAAAACTCTGTAATATCTAGACTTACCAGACCAGGTATGAAGGTCCCTAAATCTACCAACTAGTCAGGCCATCTGACCCAAACCATGCATTCAGTCAGGCTAAGGCACTCCACCACAGGGTTCTACATTCTGTCCTACATTTGCTGACCTGTTAGACCGATACTAACTAATCTATATCCTGATTTCTACCTACTACTGAGACCATCTGACCAAAACAATGCATTCAGTCAGGTTCAGGCACTACACCACAGGGTTCTACATTCTGTCCTACATTTCCTGACCTGTTAGACCGACACTCAACAATCTACATCATGATTTCTACCTTCTACTCAAACCATCTGACCTAAACAAGTTCTGTTCTGTCTGACATCTGCTGACCTGTAGTTCTGTCTGACTTTTTAGTATCCTCCTCTACGGTTTGCCCTACATCTCCTGTCACATTAGAGCTACGCTAAATCTCCATCCTGTTATGGCAGTCTAATTGTTGCCCGGTCAATTAAGTACGACATGCCAAATCAAACAACATGTAGAACTTGCTTCTGCATCTTTGCGTTTTTGCATAATTCATATTGGTCTGAAAACAAGACATTTCGTTAACCTCCTAGGATTTTCACCAAACCTACACAAATCTGGTATCATTTAAATCAGGAGACAGTCATAATAAATAATTCATAAAAAAATCATAAACTTTCCATGAGGTATAGTCACCAGCCACACACAAACCATACAGGTGCCATGCCCAATTCAATCAGACAGCTATATCTCAGGCCTGCCTCAGCCAATCATCACCAAACTTTAATATATCCTGTAGAATAGTAGTCCGGAAGGGCCCTCCAAATTTGGTGCCGATCGGTCAAACGGGGGCGCTACAACAATATAACATGTCTGTATAAACCTTGAAAATCAGTTCAACTTACATTTATCTCATTTCTGTTCTAGTGACATATTACTGGTTAAAATATTTTGTACTGCCAGTTCTGTGAGTCATGCCAAATCAAGACATATGCAATGCCCAATGATAGTCATTTTCATTCCCTTGTGATGTTTAATAACTTAATAAATAACATATTACTGTAACTTCTACAATATCCAGCCCAAGTAGGTCATTCTGGTAGTACATCAATCAGGACATTGCCCTTATGGATAATTCATAAAAATATCTTGACCTGTATGCTATGGCCACCAGCTACAACAAACCTGCACCATATCCATGCTCATTTCAATCAACCATCTGAATCTCAGCCGTGCTTCAGCCAATCCTCATCAAATTTGACGGCCTAATGTAGTAAGGGACCTCAGACAGACCCTCCAATATTGGTGCCAATCGGTCAAACAGGGGCGCTACAGCCACTGTCCATATATGTCTAAGACCCACCTTAGCAAATTCAGCTGAAATGTCCTTATTTCTCATAAAACCTTGAAAGAATTGTTACCTTTCCCTTCACCTGAGTCCATATTTTTTATTCACTTTCATTTTTCACCAATTTGCCTCATAGAACATTATCAGACTTAATTTACACATAAGAAGGCCTGAAAGTATTGAATACAATTTCTAAAATGGAGCGCTGACTCCACCTGCTGGCCACACTGTTTCCATGCCTATTTCATTCAAATAGCTATATCTCTGGCATGCTTCATCCAATCCTCACAAAATTTGATGCACGGCTGTGTTACTAGACTGCCTCAGCCAAGCTGCAAAAGACCTTCCAAGTTTGGTGGCAATCAGTCAAACGGGGGCACTACAGCCACTGTCATAATATGTCTAAGACCAACCTTGGTTAATGCAGCTGAAATCTGCTTATTGTTTATTTAAAAATTAAAATATTAATCACCTTAACCTTCATCTAAGTCCATATTTTTAATCTGCTTATATTCTCCTGCCATTTGACTTTTACAAATCTTTCAAACTTTAATCTTTCTTCAGGCTGTGTACACTACAGCAATTACAATTTTATAATAAATTGGCCAGCAGGTGGAGTCAGCGCTCCATTTCAATAATGCCTTCAATACTTTTAGCCTTTCTCCTGTCTAAATATACATCCTAGAATAGCATACAGCATGATATTACTGCTGTTACATGTCACACTCCCGCAACTCAGCACTTTGTTAAGAATATGCAACACAGCCTATGTTTACACAGGCAGTATAAAAAAGCAACTATGTAATATCTACACTTACCAGACCAGGTATGAAGGTCCCTAAATCTACCAACTAGTCAGGCCATCTGACCCAAAACATGTATTAAGTCAGGCTAAGGCACTCCACCACAGGGTTCTACATTCTGTCCTGCATTTGCTGACCTGTTAGACCGATACTAACTAGTCTATATCCTGATTTCTACCTACTACTCAGACTATCTCACCAAAACATTACATTCAGTCAGGTTCAGGCACTACACCACAGGGTCCTACATTCTGTCCTACATTTCCTGACCTGTTAGACGGACACTCAACAATCTCCATCCTGATTTCTACCTTCTACTCAAACCATCTGTTGTCCTACCTGTCCTACCTGTCCTACTTGTCATACCCTTTGGACCCTTCAGTAACTGCCTGCAGTTTCTAGTTATTATTAAGGGTCCAAAGGACGAAGTCCTTATGGACCATTATTGTTTTTCTTAGGATTATTATTATTATTATTATTATTATTATTTTTCTGCCCTAAAACTGAATGTACAGCCTAAACTGTAAGAGCTAGACCAACCAAACTTGGTCAGATGATGTCAATTCCTACCCACTACTCAGGTTGTCCTACCCAGTCCTGCCAGCCAGATGGGGGCGCCTTAGCGCCCCCCAACACGTTTCGGTCGATATCTCCTGTCCTGTTAGACCTACAATCGAAATTCTTTGTTCTACATATACAGACAGCAAAGCCCTACCAACTTGCCATTTGGACTATGAAGCTCCGCCTACTTAGATTTTTTGCTAATTTGCATAATTTGCCAATCCTACTTTTTCCTTAAAGTCCTGGCTTGTCCTACCAAATCAGACAAATGAGGTGTCAGACGAATCAGAATTCTCTGCTGATCAAGAATTATCCACAAAATTCAGACATTTTTATATCCTACGGCCATTAGCCACGCCCAAACAATGTCCAAATTTGGCCCGTTTTGGTCTGACGGCTATAACTTGGCCGTGCCTTGGCCTACCTTGACCAAATTTGAAATGCTACCTCCCTACACCATTCTGGGGACACGGTCCGAGGCGGGCCGCATTTCGTCAATAGGGGGCGCTACAACTAAAAACTGGCAATATCTCCTGACTGCCTTTGCCAATCTAACTGAAATTTGGTAGATATGTACTAGGAAGCAGCCTGTGGTCAGTCACCTACAA
This sequence comes from Paramormyrops kingsleyae, assembly GCF_048594095.1. NCBI lineage: Eukaryota > Metazoa > Chordata > Actinopteri > Osteoglossiformes > Mormyridae > Paramormyrops > Paramormyrops kingsleyae. Next base: position 43,365,218 of record NC_132798.1, read on the forward strand.
TGGCAGTAATTATTCCTTAAAGAGTGGCCGCCATCAGCCAATCAAAATCAAGCAGGCATTTCACAGGCTTCTCAATGACCAATCTAAATCAAATTTGGGTGATACATTTGTGCTCTGACCCTCTGCCTAAACTGTAAAGGACACCTCACTCGGCCAGATGGGGGCGCAACAGTGACAACTTTTGCATTTCTGCCTATTTCTCGAGAACGGTGAAGCCTACAATCGACATTTCTTGCCAGGTCAATTCAGTACGACATGCCAAATCAAACAACATGTAGAACTTGCTTCTGCATCTTTGCGTTTTTGCATAATTCATATTGGTCTGAAAACAAGACATTTCGTTAACCTCCTAGGATTTTCACCAAACCTACACAAATCTGGTATCATTTAAATCAGGAGACAGTCATAATAAATAATTCATAAAAAAAATCATAAACTTTCCATGAGGTATAGTCACCAGCCACACACAAACCATACAGGTGCCATGCCCAATTCAATCAGACAGCTATATCTCAGGCCTGCCTCAGCCAATCATCACCAAACTTTAATATATCCTGTAGAATAGTAGTCCGGAAGGGCCCTCCAAATTTGGTGCCGATCGGTCAAACGGGGGCGCTACAACAACATAACATGTCTGTATAAACCTTGAAAATCAGTTCAACTTACATTTATCTCATTTCTGTTCTAGTGACATGTTACTGGTTAAAATATTTTGTACTGCCAGTTCTGTGAGTCATGCCAAATCAAGACATATGCAATGCCCAATGATAGTCATTTTCATTCCCTTGTGATGTTTAAAAACTTAATAAATAACATATTACTGTAACTTCTACAATGTTCAGCCCAAGTAGGTCATTCTGGTAGTACATCAATCAGGACATTGCCATTATGGATAATTCATAAAAATATCTTAACCTGTACGCTATGGCCACCAGCTACAACAAACCTGCACCATATCCATGCTCATTTCAATCAACCATCTAAAGCTCAGCTGTGCTTCAGCCAATCCTCATCAAATTTGACGGCCTAATGTAGTAAGGGACCTCAGACAGACCCTCCAATTTTGGTTCCAATCGGTCAAATGGGGGCGCTACAGCCACTGTCCATATATTTCTAAGACCCACCTTAGCAAATTCAGCTGAAATGTCCTTATTTCTCATAAAACCTTGAAAGAATTGTTACCTTTCCCTTCACCTGAGTCCATATTTCTTATTCACTTTCATTTTTCACCGATTTGCCTCATAGAACATTATCAGACTTAATTTACACATAAGAAGGCCTGAAAGTATTGAATACAATTTCTAAAATGGAGCGCTGACTCCACCTGCTGGCCACACTGTTTCCATGCCCATTTCATTAAAATAGCTATATCTCTGGCATGCTTCATCCAATCCTCACAAAATTTGACGCACATCTGTGTTACTAGACTTCAGAAAGACCTTCCAAGTTTGGTGGCAATCGGTCAAACGGGGGCACTACAGCCACTGTCCTAATATGTCTAAGACCAACCTTGGTTAATGCAGCTGAAATCTGCTTATCGTTTATTTAAAAATTAAAAAATTAATCACCTTTCCCTTCATCTAAGTCCATATTTTTAATCTGCTTATATTTTCCTGCCATTTGACTTTTACAAATCTTTCAAACTTCAATCTTTCTTCAGGCTGTGTACACTGCAGCAATTACAATTTTATAATAAATTGGCCAGCAGGTGGAGTCAGCGCTCCATTTCAATAATGCCTTCAATACTTTTAGCCTTTCTCCTGTCTAAATGTATAACCTAGAATATGATACAGCATGATATTACTGCTGTTACATGTCACAATACGCAACTCAGCACTTTGTTAAGAATATGCAACACAGCCTATGTTTACACAGGCAGTATAAAAAAGAAAACTCTGTAATATCTAGACTTACCAGACCAGGTATGAAGGTCCCTAAATCTACCAACTAGTCAGGCCATCTGACCCAAACCATGCATTCAGTCAGGCTAAGGCACTCCACCACAGGGTTCTACATTCTGTCCTACATTTGCTGACCTGTTAGACCGATACTAACTAATCTATATCCTGATTTCTACCTACTACTGAGACCATCTGACCAAAACAATGCATTCAGTCAGGTTCAGGCACTACACCACAGGGTTCTACATTCTGTCCTACATTTCCTGACCTGTTAGACCGACACTCAACAATCTACATCATGATTTCTACCTTCTACTCAAACCATCTGACCTAAACAAGTTCTGTTCTGTCTGACATCTGCTGACCTGTAGTTCTGTCTGACTTTTTAGTATCCTCCTCTACGGTTTGCCCTACATCTCCTGTCACATTAGAGCTACGCTAAATCTCCATCCTGTTATGGCAGTCTAATTGTTGCCCGGTCAATTAAGTACGACATGCCAAATCAAACAACATGTAGAACTTGCTTCTGCATCTTTGCGTTTTTGCATAATTCATATTGGTCTGAAAACAAGACATTTCGTTAACCTCCTAGGATTTTCACCAAACCTACACAAATCTGGTATCATTTAAATCAGGAGACAGTCATAATAAATAATTCATAAAAAAATCATAAACTTTCCATGAGGTATAGTCACCAGCCACACACAAACCATACAGGTGCCATGCCCAATTCAATCAGACAGCTATATCTCAGGCCTGCCTCAGCCAATCATCACCAAACTTTAATATATCCTGTAGAATAGTAGTCCGGAAGGGCCCTCCAAATTTGGTGCCGATCGGTCAAACGGGGGCGCTACAACAATATAACATGTCTGTATAAACCTTGAAAATCAGTTCAACTTACATTTATCTCATTTCTGTTCTAGTGACATATTACTGGTTAAAATATTTTGTACTGCCAGTTCTGTGAGTCATGCCAAATCAAGACATATGCAATGCCCAATGATAGTCATTTTCATTCCCTTGTGATGTTTAATAACTTAATAAATAACATATTACTGTAACTTCTACAATATCCAGCCCAAGTAGGTCATTCTGGTAGTACATCAATCAGGACATTGCCCTTATGGATAATTCATAAAAATATCTTGACCTGTATGCTATGGCCACCAGCTACAACAAACCTGCACCATATCCATGCTCATTTCAATCAACCATCTGAATCTCAGCCGTGCTTCAGCCAATCCTCATCAAATTTGACGGCCTAATGTAGTAAGGGACCTCAGACAGACCCTCCAATATTGGTGCCAATCGGTCAAACAGGGGCGCTACAGCCACTGTCCATATATGTCTAAGACCCACCTTAGCAAATTCAGCTGAAATGTCCTTATTTCTCATAAAACCTTGAAAGAATTGTTACCTTTCCCTTCACCTGAGTCCATATTTTTTATTCACTTTCATTTTTCACCAATTTGCCTCATAGAACATTATCAGACTTAATTTACACATAAGAAGGCCTGAAAGTATTGAATACAATTTCTAAAATGGAGCGCTGACTCCACCTGCTGGCCACACTGTTTCCATGCCTATTTCATTCAAATAGCTATATCTCTGGCATGCTTCATCCAATCCTCACAAAATTTGATGCACGGCTGTGTTACTAGACTGCCTCAGCCAAGCTGCAAAAGACCTTCCAAGTTTGGTGGCAATCAGTCAAACGGGGGCACTACAGCCACTGTCATAATATGTCTAAGACCAACCTTGGTTAATGCAGCTGAAATCTGCTTATTGTTTATTTAAAAATTAAAATATTAATCACCTTTCCCTTCATCTAAGTCCATATTTTTAATCTGCTTATATTCTCCTGCCATTTGACTTTTACAAATCTTTCAAACTTTAATCTTTCTTCAGGCTGTGTACACTACAGCAATTACAATTTTATAATAAATTGGCCAGCAGGTGGAGTCAGCGCTCCATTTCAATAATGCCTTCAATACTTTTAGCCTTTCTCCTGTCTAAATGTATAACCTAGAATATGATACAGCATGATATTACTGCTGTTACATGTCACAATACGCAACTCAGCACTTTGTTAAGAATATGCAACACAGCCTATGTTTACACAGGCAGTATAAAAAAGAAAACTCTGTAATATCTAGACTTACCAGACCAGGTATGAAGGTCCCTAAATCTACCAACTAGTCAGGCCATCTGACCCAAACCATGCATTCAGTCAGGCTAAGGCACTCCACCACAGGGTTCTACATTCTGTCCTACATTTGCTGACCTGTTAGACCGATACTAACTAATCTATATCCTGATTTCTACCTACTACTGAGACCATCTGACCAAAACAATGCATTCAGTCAGGTTCAGGCACTACACCACAGGGTTCTACATTCTGTCCTACATTTCCTGACCTGTTAGACCGACACTCAACAATCTACATCATGATTTCTACCTTCTACTCAAACCATCTGACCTAAACAAGTTCTGTTCTGTCTGACATCTGCTGACCTGTAGTTCTGTCTGACTTTTTAGTATCCTCCTCTACGGTTTGCCCTACATCTCCTGTCACATTAGAGCTACGCTAAATCTCCATCCTGTTATGGCAGTCTAATTGTTGCCCGGTCAATTAAGTACGACATGCCAAATCAAACAACATGTAGAACTTGCTTCTGCATCTTTGCATTTTTGCATAATTCATATTGGTCTGAAAACAAGACATTTCGTTAACCTCCTAGGATTTTCACCAAACCTACACAAATCTGGTATCATTTAAATCAGGAGACAGTCATAATAAATAATTCATAAAAAAATCATAAACTTTCCATGAGGTATAGTCACCAGCCACACACAAACCATACAGGTGCCATGCCCAATTCAATCAGACAGCTATATCTCAGGCCTGCCTCAGCCAATCATCACCAAACTTTAATATATCCTGTAGAATAGTAGTCCGGAAGGGCCCTCCAAATTTGGTGCCGATCGGTCAAACGGGGGCGCTACAACAATATAACATGTCTGTATAAACCTTGAAAATCAGTTCAACTTACATTTATCTCATTTCTGTTCTAGTGACATATTACTGGTTAAAATATTTTGTACTGCCAGTTCTGTGAGTCATGCCAAATCAAGACATATGCAATGCCCAATGATAGTCATTTTCATTCCCTTGTGATGTTTAATAACTTAATAAATAACATATTACTGTAACTTCTACAATATCCAGCCCAAGTAGGTCATTCTGGTAGTACATCAATCAGGACATTGCCCTTATGGATAATTCATAAAAATATCTTGACCTGTATGCTATGGCCACCAGCTACAACAAACCTGCACCATATCCATGCTCATTTCAATCAACCATCTAAATCTCAGCCGTGCTTCAGCCAATCCTCATCAAATTTGACGGCCTAATGTAGTAAGGGACCTCAGACAGACCCTCCAATATTGGTGCCAATCGGTCAAACAGGGGCGCTACAGCCACTGTCCATATATGTCTAAGACCCACCTTAGCAAATTCAGCTGAAATGTCCTTATTTCTCATAAAACCTTGAAAGAATTGTTACCTTTCCCTTCACCTGAGTCCATATTTTTTATTCACTTTCATTTTTCACCAATTTGCCTCATAGAACATTATCAGACTTAATTTACACATAAGAAGGCCTGAAAGTATTGAATACAATTTCTAAAATGGAGCGCTGACTCCACCTGCTGGCCACACTGTTTCCATGCCTATTTCATTCAAATAGCTATATCTCTGGCATGCTTCATCCAATCCTCACAAAATTTGATGCACGGCTGTGTTACTAGACTGCCTCAGCCAAGCTGCAAAAGACCTTCCAAGTTTGGTGGCAATCAGTCAAACGGGGGCACTACAGCCACTGTCATAATATGTCTAAGACCAACCTTGGTTAATGCAGCTGAAATCTGCTTATTGTTTATTTAAAAATTAAAATATTAATCACCTTTCCCTTCATCTAAGTCCATATTTTTAATCTGCTTATATTCTCCTGCCATTTGACTTTTACAAATCTTTCAAACTTTAATCTTTCTTCAGGCTGTGTAGACTACAGCAATTACAATTTTATAATAAATTGGCCAGCAGGTGGAGTCAGCGCTCCATTTCAATAATGCCTTCAATACTTTTAGCCTTTCTCCTGTCTAAATATACATCCTAGAATAGCATACAGCATGATATTACTGCTGTTACATGTCACACTCCCGCAACTCAGCACTTTGTTAAGAATATGCAACACAGCCTATGTTTACACAGGCAGTATAAAAAAGCAACTATGTAATATCTACACTTACCAGACCAGGTATGAAGGTCCCTAAATCTACCAACTAGTCAGGCCATCTGACCCAAAACATGTATTAAGTCAGGCTAAGGCACTCCACCACAGGGTTCTACATTCTGTCCTGCATTTGCTGACCTGTTAGACCGATACTAACTAGTCTATATCCTGATTTCTACCTACTACTCAGACTATCTCACCAAAACATTGCATTCAGTCAGGTTCAGGCACTACACCACAGGGTCCTACATTCTGTCCTACATTTCCTGACCTGTTAGACGGACACTCAACAATCTCCATCCTGATTTCTACCTTCTACTCAAACCATCTGTTGTCCTACCTGTCCTACCTGTCCTACTTGTCATACCCTTTGGACCCTTCAGTAACTGCCTGCAGTTTCTAGTTATTATTATTAAGGGTCCAAAGGACGAAGTCCTTATGGACCATTATTGTTTTTCTTAGGATTATTATTATTAAGGGTCCAAAGGACGAAGTCCTTATGGACCATTATTGTTTTTCTTAGGATTATTATTATTATTATTATTATTATTATTTTTCTGCCCTAAAACTGAATGTACAGCCTAAACTGTAAGAGCTAGACCAACCAAACTTGGTCAGATGATGTCAATTCCTACCCACTACTCAGGTTGTCCTACCCAGTCCTGCCAGCCAGATGGGGGCGCCTTAGCGCCCCCCAACACGTTTCGGTCGATATCTCCTGTCCTGTTAGACCTACAATCGAAATTCTTTGTTCTACATATACAGACAGCAAAGCCCTACCAACTTGCCATTTGGACTATGAAGCTCCGCCTACTTAGATTTTTTGCTAATTTGCATAATTTGCCAATCCTACTTTTTCCTTAAAGTCCTGGCTTGTCCTACCAAATCAGACAAATGAGGTGTCAGACGAATCAGAATTCTCTGCTGATCAAGAATTATCCACAAAATTCAGACATTTTTATATCCTACGGCCATTAGCCACGCCCAAACAATGTCCAAATTTGGCCCGTTTTGGTCTGACGGCTATAACTTGGCCGTGCCTTGGCCTACCTTGACCAAATTTGAAATGCTACCTCCCTACACCATTCTGGGGACACGGTCCGAGGCGGGCCGCATTTCGTCAATAGGGGGCGCTACAACTAAAAACTGGCAATATCTCCTGACTGCCTTTGCCAATCTAACTGAAATTTGGTAGATATGTACTAGGAAGCAGCCTGTGGTCAGTCACCTACAATGGCAGTAATTATTCCTTAAAGAGTGGCCGCCATCAGCCAATCAAAATCAAGCAGGCATTTCACAGGCTTCTCAATGACCAATCTAAATCAAATTTGGGTGATACATTTGTGCTCTGACCCTCTGCCTAAACTGTAAAGGACACCTCACTCGGCCAGATGGGGGCGCAACAGTGACAACTTTTGCATTTCTGCCTATTTCTCGAGAACGGTGAAGCCTACAATCGACATTTCTTGCCAGGTCAATTCAGTACGACATGCCAAATCAAACAACATGTAGAACTTGCTTCTGCATCTTTGCGTTTTTGCATAATTCATATTGGTCTGAAAACAAGACATTTCGTTAACCTCCTAGGATTTTCACCAAACCTACACAAATCTGGTATCATTTAAATCAGGAGACAGTCATAATAAATAATTCATAAAAAAAATCATAAACTTTCCATGAGGTATAGTCACCAGCCACACACAAACCATACAGGTGCCATGCCCAATTCAATCAGACAGCTATATCTCAGGCCTGCCTCAGCCAATCATCACCAAACTTTAATATATCCTGTAGAATAGTAGTCCGGAAGGGCCCTCCAAATTTGGTGCCGATCGGTCAAACGGGGGCGCTACAACAACATAACATGTCTGTATAAACCTTGAAAATCAGTTCAACTTACATTTATCTCATTTCTGTTCTAGTGACATGTTACTGGTTAAAATATTTTGTACTGCCAGTTCTGTGAGTCATGCCAAATCAAGACATATGCAATGCCCAATGATAGTCATTTTCATTCCCTTGTGATGTTTAAAAACTTAATAAATAACATATTACTGTAACTTCTACAATGTTCAGCCCAAGTAGGTCATTCTGGTAGTACATCAATCAGGACATTGCCATTATGGATAATTCATAAAAATATCTTAACCTGTACGCTATGGCCACCAGCTACAACAAACCTGCACCATATCCATGCTCATTTCAATCAACCATCTAAAGCTCAGCTGTGCTTCAGCCAATCCTCATCAAATTTGACGGCCTAATGTAGTAAGGGACCTCAGACAGACCCTCCAATTTTGGTTCCAATCGGTCAAATGGGGGCGCTACAGCCACTGTCCATATATTTCTAAGACCCACCTTAGCAAATTCAGCTGAAATGTCCTTATTTCTCATAAAACCTTGAAAGAATTGTTACCTTTCCCTTCACCTGAGTCCATATTTCTTATTCACTTTCATTTTTCACCGATTTGCCTCATAGAACATTATCAGACTTAATTTACACATAAGAAGGCCTGAAAGTATTGAATACAATTTCTAAAATGGAGCGCTGACTCCACCTGCTGGCCACACTGTTTCCATGCCCATTTCATTAAAATAGCTATATCTCTGGCATGCTTCATCCAATCCTCACAAAATTTGACGCACATCTGTGTTACTAGACTTCAGAAAGACCTTCCAAGTTTGGTGGCAATCGGTCAAACGGGGGCACTACAGCCACTGTCCTAATATGTCTAAGACCAACCTTGGTTAATGCAGCTGAAATCTGCTTATCGTTTATTTAAAAATTAAAAAATTAATCACCTTTCCCTTCATCTAAGTCCATATTTTTAATCTGCTTATATTTTCCTGCCATTTGACTTTTACAAATCTTTCAAACTTCAATCTTTCTTCAGGCTGTGTACACTGCAGCAATTACAATTTTATAATAAATTGGCCAGCAGGTGGAGTCAGCGCTCCATTTCAATAATGCCTTCAATACTTTTAGCCTTTCTCCTGTCTAAATGTATAACCTAGAATATGATACAGCATGATATTACTGCTGTTACATGTCACAATACGCAACTCAGCACTTTGTTAAGAATATGCAACACAGCCTATGTTTACACAGGCAGTATAAAAAAGAAAACTCTGTAATATCTAGACTTACCAGACCAGGTATGAAGGTCCCTAAATCTACCAACTAGTCAGGCCATCTGACCCAAACCATGCATTCAGTCAGGCTAAGGCACTCCACCACAGGGTTCTACATTCTGTCCTACATTTGCTGACCTGTTAGACCGATACTAACTAATCTATATCCTGATTTCTACCTACTACTGAGACCATCTGACCAAAACAATGCATTCAGTCAGGTTCAGGCACTACACCACAGGGTTCTACATTCTGTCCTACATTTCCTGACCTGTTAGACCGACACTCAACAATCTACATCATGATTTCTACCTTCTACTCAAACCATCTGACCTAAACAAGTTCTGTTCTGTCTGACATCTGCTGACCTGTAGTTCTGTCTGACTTTTTAGTATCCTCCTCTACGGTTTGCCCTACATCTCCTGTCACATTAGAGCTACGCTAAATCTCCATCCTGTTATGGCAGTCTAATTGTTGCCCGGTCAATTAAGTACGACATGCCAAATCAAACAACATGTAGAACTTGCTTCTGCATCTTTGCGTTTTTGCATAATTCATATTGGTCTGAAAACAAGACATTTCGTTAACCTCCTAGGATTTTCACCAAACCTACACAAATCTGGTATCATTTAAATCAGGAGACAGTCATAATAAATAATTCATAAAAAAATCATAAACTTTCCATGAGGTATAGTCACCAGCCACACACAAACCATACAGGTGCCATGCCCAATTCAATCAGACAGCTATATCTCAGGCCTGCCTCAGCCAATCATCACCAAACTTTAATATATCCTGTAGAATAGTAGTCCGGAAGGGCCCTCCAAATTTGGTGCCGATCGGTCAAACGGGGGCGCTACAACAATATAACATGTCTGTATAAACCTTGAAAATCAGTTCAACTTACATTTATCTCATTTCTGTTCTAGTGACATATTACTGGTTAAAATATTTTGTACTGCCAGTTCTGTGAGTCATGCCAAATCAAGACATATGCAATGCCCAATGATAGTCATTTTCATTCCCTTGTGATGTTTAATAACTTAATAAATAACATATTACTGTAACTTCTACAATATCCAGCCCAAGTAGGTCATTCTGGTAGTACATCAATCAGGACATTGCCCTTATGGATAATTCATAAAAATATCTTGACCTGTATGCTATGGCCACCAGCTACAACAAACCTGCACCATATCCATGCTCATTTCAATCAACCATCTGAATCTCAGCCGTGCTTCAGCCAATCCTCATCAAATTTGACGGCCTAATGTAGTAAGGGACCTCAGACAGACCCTCCAATATTGGTGCCAATCGGTCAAACAGGGGCGCTACAGCCACTGTCCATATATGTCTAAGACCCACCTTAGCAAATTCAGCTGAAATGTCCTTATTTCTCATAAAACCTTGAAAGAATTGTTACCTTTCCCTTCACCTGAGTCCATATTTTTTATTCACTTTCATTTTTCACCAATTTGCCTCATAGAACATTATCAGACTTAATTTACACATAAGAAGGCCTGAAAGTATTGAATACAATTTCTAAAATGGAGCGCTGACTCCACCTGCTGGCCACACTGTTTCCATGCCTATTTCATTCAAATAGCTATATCTCTGGCATGCTTCATCCAATCCTCACAAAATTTGATGCACGGCTGTGTTACTAGACTGCCTCAGCCAAGCTGCAAAAGACCTTCCAAGTTTGGTGGCAATCAGTCAAACGGGGGCACTACAGCCACTGTCATAATATGTCTAAGACCAACCTTGGTTAATGCAGCTGAAATCTGCTTATTGTTTATTTAAAAATTAAAATATTAATCACCTTAACCTTCATCTAAGTCCATATTTTTAATCTGCTTATATTCTCCTGCCATTTGACTTTTACAAATCTTTCAAACTTTAATCTTTCTTCAGGCTGTGTACACTACAGCAATTACAATTTTATAATAAATTGGCCAGCAGGTGGAGTCAGCGCTCCATTTCAATAATGCCTTCAATACTTTTAGCCTTTCTCCTGTCTAAATATACATCCTAGAATAGCATACAGCATGATATTACTGCTGTTACATGTCACACTCCCGCAACTCAGCACTTTGTTAAGAATATGCAACACAGCCTATGTTTACACAGGCAGTATAAAAAAGCAACTATGTAATATCTACACTTACCAGACCAGGTATGAAGGTCCCTAAATCTACCAACTAGTCAGGCCATCTGACCCAAAACATGTATTAAGTCAGGCTAAGGCACTCCACCACAGGGTTCTACATTCTGTCCTGCATTTGCTGACCTGTTAGACCGATACTAACTAGTCTATATCCTGATTTCTACCTACTACTCAGACTATCTCACCAAAACATTACATTCAGTCAGGTTCAGGCACTACACCACAGGGTCCTACATTCTGTCCTACATTTCCTGACCTGTTAGACGGACACTCAACAATCTCCATCCTGATTTCTACCTTCTACTCAAACCATCTGTTGTCCTACCTGTCCTACCTGTCCTACTTGTCATACCCTTTGGACCCTTCAGTAACTGCCTGCAGTTTCTAGTTATTATTATTATTATTATTTTTCTGCCCTAAAACTGAATGTACAGCCTAAACTGTAAGAGCTAGACCAACCAAACTTGGTCAGATGATGTCAATTCCTACCCACTACTCAGGTTGTCCTACCCAGTCCTGCCAGCCAGATGGGGGCGCCTTAGCGCCCCCCAACACGTTTCGGTCGATATCTCCTGTCCTGTTAGACCTACAATCGAAATTCTTTGTTCTACATATACAGACAGCAAAGCCCTACCAACTTGCCATTTGGACTATGAAGCTCCGCCTACTTAGATTTTTTGCTAATTTGCATAATTTGCCAATCCTACTTTTTCCTTAAAGTCCTGGCTTGTCCTACCAAATCAGACAAATGAGGTGTCAGACGAATCAGAATTCTCTGCTGATCAAGAATTATCCACAAAATTCAGACATTTTTATATCCTACGGCCATTAGCCACGCCCAAACAATGTCCAAATTTGGCCCGTTTTGGTCTGACGGCTATAACTTGGCCGTGCCTTGGCCTACCTTGACCAAATTTGAAATGCTACCTCCCTACACCATTCTGGGGACACGGTCCGAGGCGGGCCGCATTTCGTCAATAGGGGGCGCTACAACTAAAAACTGGCAATATCTCCTGACTGCCTTTGCCAATCTAACTGAAATTTGGTAGATATGTACTAGGAAGCAGCCTGTGGTCAGTCACCTACAATGGCAGTAATTATTCCTTAAAGAGTGGCCGCCATCAGCCAATCAAAATCAAGCAGGCATTTCACAGGCTTCTCAATGACCAATCTAAATCAAATTTGGGTGATACATTTGTGCTCTGACCCTCTGCCTAAACTGTAAAGGACACCTCACTCGGCCAGATGGGGGCGCAACAGTGACAACTTTTGCATTTCTGCCTATTTCTCGAGAACGGTGAAGCCTACAATCGACATTTCTTGCCAGGTCAATTCAGTACGACATGCCAAATCAAACAACATGTAGAACTTGCTTCTGCATCTTTGCGTTTTTGCATAATTCATATTGGTCTGAAAACAAGACATTTCGTTAACCTCCTAGGATTTTCACCAAACCTACACAAATCTGGTATCATTTAAATCAGGAGACAGTCATAATAAATAATTCATAAAAAAATCATAAACTTTCCATGAGGTATAGTCACCAGCCACACACAAACCATACAGGTGCCATGCCCAATTCAATCAGACAGCTATATCTCAGGCCTGCCTCAGCCAATCATCACCAAACTTTAATATATCCTGTAGAATAGTAGTCCGGAAGGGCCCTCCAAATTTGGTGCCGATCGGTCAAACGGGGGCGCTACAACAACATAACATGTCTGTATAAACCTTGAAAATCAGTTCAACTTACATTTATCTCATTTCTGTTCTAGTGACATGTTACTGGTTAAAATATTTTGTACTGCCAGTTCTGTGAGTCATGCCAAATCAAGACATATGCAATGCCCAATGATAGTCATTTTCATTCCCTTGTGATGTTTAAAAACTTAATAAATAACATATTACTGTAACTTCTACAATGTTCAGCCCAAGTAGGTCATTCTGGTAGTACATCAATCAGGACATTGCCATTATGGATAATTCATAAAAATATCTTAACCTGTACGCTATGGCCACCAGCTACAACAAACCTGCACCATATCCATGCTCATTTCAATCAACCATCTAAAGCTCAGCTGTGCTTCAGCCAATCCTCATCAAATTTGACGGCCTAATGTAGTAAGGGACCTCAGACAGACCCTCCAATTTTGGTGCCAATCGGTCAAACGGGGGCGCTACAGCCACTGTCCATATATTTCTAAGACCCACCTTAGCAAATTCAGCTGAAATGTCCTTATTTCTCATAAAACCTTGAAAGAATTGTTACCTTTCCCTTCACCTGAGTCCATATTTTTTAATCACTTTCATTTTTCACCGATTTGCCTCATAGAACATTATCAGACTTAATTTACACATAAGAAGGCCTGAAAGTATTGAATACAATTTCTAAAATGGAGCGCTGACTCCACCTGCTGGCCACTCTGTTTCCATGCCCATTTCATTCAAATAGCTATATCTCTGGCATGCTTCATCCAATCCTCACAAAATTTGGCGCACATCTGTGTTACTAGACTTCAGAAAGACCTTCCAAGTTTGGTGGCAATCGGTCAAACGGGGGCACTACAGCCACTGTCATAATATGTCTAAGACCAACCTTGGTTAATGCAGCTGAAATCTGCTTATTGTTTATTTAAAAATTAAAATATTAATCACCTTTCCCTTCATCTAAGTCCATATTTTTAATCTGCTTATATTTTCCTGCCATTTGACTTTTACAAATCTTTCAAACTTCAATCTTTCTTCAGGCTGTGTACACTACAGCAATTACAATTTTATAATAAATTGGCCAGCAGGTGGAGTCAGCGCTCCATTTCAATAATGCCTTCAATACTTTTAGCCTTTCTCCTGTCTAAATATACAACCTAGAATAGCATACAGCATGATATTACTGCTGTTACATGTCACACTACGCAACTCAGCACTTGGTTAAGAATATGCAACACAGCCTATGTTTACACAGGCAGTATAAAAAAGCAACCCTGTAATATCTAGATTTACCAGACCAGGTTTGAAGGTGCCTAAATCTACCAACTAGTCAGGCCATCTGACCAAAACCATGCATTAAGTCAGGCTAAGGCACTCCACCACAGGGTTCTACATTCTGTCCTACATTTGCTGACCTGTTAGACCGATACTAACTAATCTATATCCTGATTTCTACCTACTACTCAGACCATCTGACCAAAACAATGCATTCAGTCAGGTTCAGGCACTACACCACAGGGTTCTACATTCTGTCCTACATTTCCTGACCTGTTAGACCGACACTCAACAATCTACATCATGATTTCTTCCTTCTACTCAAACCATCTGACCCAATCAACCATCTAAATCTCAGCCGTGCTTCAGCCAATCCTCATCAAATTTGACGGCCTAATGTAGTAAGGGACCTCAGACAGACCCTCCAATTTTGGTGCCAATCGGTCAAACGGGGGCGCTACAGCCACTGTCCATATATGTCTAAGACCCACCTTAGCAAATTCAGCTGAAATGTCCTTATTTCTCATAAAACCTTGAAAGAATTGTTACCTTTCCCTTCACCTGAGTCCATATTTTTTATTCACTTTCATTTTTCACCCATTTGCCTCATAGAACATTATCAGACTTAATTTACACATAAGAAGGCCTGAAAGTATTGAATACAATTTCTAAAATGGAGCGCTGACTCCACCTGCTGGCCACACCATTTCCCTGCCCATTTCAATCAAACAGCTATATCTCTGGCATGCTTCATCCAATCCTTACAAAATTTGACTCGCTTCTGTATCACTGGACTACAGACAGACCTTCCAAGTTTGGTGGCAATCTGTCAAACGGGGGTGCTACAGCCGCTGTCCTAATATGTCTAAGACCTACCTTGGCTAATTCATCTGAAATATCCTTCATAATACCTTCAAAGACTTGTTGACTTTCCCTTCACCTCAGTCCATATTTTAAGCTCCTTTCATTTTTCTGCTATTTGACTCAGAAAATTATCAGATTTTATTTATAAACCAGGCAGTGTATATTGCAGATTTTTCGCTTTTTTGTATTCAATTGGCCAGTAGGTGGAGATGGTGCTCTACTTATATTGTACTTTTTTGGATTTTTTTTATAGATTGGCCAGTAGTTCGTCCTGTATTTCATTAATGCATGCATACAGCAGGTTCATATTATACATTATGGCCAGTCACTATAGAATGTCATTATAGTGTAGTGTGTTTTTTCTTAAATGTTGCTCAGGGCATTGTAATACTGTCGAACCCACTTATCTCGACCTCGGCTAACTCGCCAACCCTATTAAGTCGATGTTTTTGAAGTGCAATCACCAAAATTCCCTCTTTGCATTAGCATTTCTCATCGGTTATGTCGATTCTTTTATGTCGCTGAACCCTAATATCTCGAGCCCGAAAGAGGGCCAAAATCGCCACTTAACATCGGTTATCTCGATCCCTGTGACTAATCGCCGGCTTTTTAAAATGTATCTCACGTGCTAAACAGCGCGTACTCAAATCCCATTCGCATGGTAATTTGCTGAACAACGCAGCGGTTAAACGCGATCTAGGTAAATCCCCATCAAAACCAAAGCCAAGCATATCCGCATGCGGCAATGACAACGAAGATGAAGAAGATGCGGACGAAGATTTGGAACAAATTCCCTCTGCCAGTGAGGTGATAAAAATGCTACAAAAAATCGACGGTATGGTTCTTTTGCAGGGGATGAAACTGTTTTAGACAGCATAAGTAATATCGAAGCATTTATTTTCAAGTAGACTGTCAAAGGCAAAAAGCAACAAAGCATTTTAGACTTTGTAAAGAAACCATATTAATTGCGTGTACGATACTTTTCAGAGCTGTCAGAGCGAAATTACTTGTGAATTTGATTTTGACACTGGTTTGCTTTTTGTGACAACGAACTACACCCCACAGGTTTTTATGTGATTTTGTGAGCGATCTTTGTGTTTGCAATGTTGGATGATATAATTAAAGGCTTCTATCGAGAATCGACGGTGGTTTATATTATATACTGGTAAATGTCTGCTTTTGGTTGGTGCACATATGCCTTTTGTTGTTAGCCAACATGTATGTACATTTATATAACATGCCGATCGCGTCAGCAAACAAATCGCGGCAACGCTGTTGTGTAAAAAAACACCAAAAACCAGTGCATGTACATTCTCATTTATTAACGCACATAAATAAATTTCAAGCATATGTCAACATGGTATATTGCCCCCATATTGGTTTTCTGTTATCTCGATCATCGGTTATCTCGACGCTTTTTGGCAACCACCTAGGCCGGCAACATAACCGGGTTCAACTGCACTTTTTGTATGCGTATTTTCTTCACTGCCTGTTTCACCTATACGCTAATTAAAATTTATTCTGACATTTACATGTGTATTTAACATGCTTAAGAATGATGACTGTATTAATGATTATAATATTTATTATTATTCATTAGAGACATAATATAAAACACATTATACACATTGTAAAATTGCAATTGACTACATTTGTCTTAACCAAACATTTAGGTTTGTGTCATTGTTTGAGGAGGCTGAAAAAGTACATTGAGGCCACAATAGTTGAGCCAGCACAATTGACATAATATTTCGCATATGATGTGTATGCCATTCTTACATACACAGTGTACAAAGACCACAAAGTGTGATAGTAGCACTCATACTGTATATATATACTACACAACTCCCTACATGGCAATATTCTTTTGAATATACAATTTGGTGTAAGTCAACACAGGCATCACAAACAAAGCTGGATCGTTATTTTGACATCAATTTAACCATGGCATCATGACTGTAAATTACATGACATATTATGTACTACAGAACTGTCACAACACATCATTAATGTTTTGTTATTGCAGAGTAAAAGTGAAAATAACTCAATAAATACTACAAGAAAAATTGTGAGACATTATAGCAATAAACATCCACAAGCAGCAGCACATTTCACTCAAAGTACCTTTGCTGTCAGACTATAGTGTGTGGAGATGATTTCTGGTGCATTTCACTTCAGGCATCTGTGTGTAGTTCATACTGTCTGTGTCCAGTCTCTGAGTCCTTTAGAGAACGCTTTGGTTGTCGACAACATGGGCGCAGGGAAACTTGATGTGGTGAGTACGGTGTCACTGATATGAAGATAAGGCACTGGAAAAGAGAGTAAAACCAGAAAGCTGCATGTCAGCCAATCAGACACTTGCAGTTGTAAAGTGAAACTACTTCACAGACAAAATAATCCATCAAAGAGGCAAACTCACCAGGCCAGCCCATCTCATTGTTCCAACGTACCAGGCAGTGTGATGTGTTAACGAAAGTTGATGTGGTGGGCATGGGGTCAGTGTCATCAACAGCAGGCGCTGGAAAAGATTAAAAGATTAAAAGCATGAACTGGCATGTAAGTTAGACAAACACTGACAGAGTAAAACTAGAACTACACCAAAGAGGAAGAAATGTCTGAAAAAGGCAAACTCACAAGGTCAGCGCCTGCTCCTCTGGCTATGCAGCATTCAGTGTGATGTGTCACACTCCCAATGTACAGCTGTATGACGGAGGATGCAGTATAGCAGAGCTTCAACAGACAGATGTGTGTTGGCTTGATCATCAGGGAAGCACATGACAGTTGTGCCTTAGTAACCTGAGGTTATACATAGGAGAAGGCAGGTTAAAACATGGAATATAACAATGTAGTAGGGATTTCTGACAATACTTAGTTACCCAATTTATAAGCTCATACACTGCAAACTGGTATGTCTTAACTAGCATGCTCATGTTAAGTGAGAAACTGTCACTCACGTACCTTTGCTTTGCCCACCCAGTCATGGCACATCCACTGTGTCTAGATGAATGTCTCACACACACTGCCCAGCTTTCCCACTTAGATTTTAGGTCATCCACATGTATGACTGTTTAGTGTTACTTCATTTTAGCTGTTTCAAGAAACACACAAAACATACACATTACTCCAAAAATTACATCATATACATAATGCCATAATACAGTCAGTGTACATATGTCCATTTCCTTTTACAGTGTGAAAGTACACTCTACGACACTATACAGAGACATGTCAGTATATGGTCTTACCTTTGCCCATAGATGTCTGTGCCTCTTCACCCTCTCACCATTCTTTTCAATCAAAGCCTTGCTTTGTGAAATTCTGTGTCTTTTCAGCACGTTTTGTGGTACAAGACATTAGTTTGGTAGTGTCTACATCTGATGGTACTTCTTCATCTCCTTACATTTAATTCATTGTAATTATATATTCTACGTTACATAAGCAACTATACATTTACATTTTCCAAGTGTGTGGTGCTTTGTAAAGAGGTTCAGTGCACTGTACTGGCCCACAACACAAAATTTCTATATAGGCAACAATGCATTTAATAAATACTGAATTATATCACAGGACATCTAAAATTGTTTATTTTTTTGTGGAAAATTCATGACATTAACAAGTTTGGCATACTGCTGTTGTGAGGTACTTGACAGAGCACATTACCTCCCTTTTCAAAGACCACATTGCTTGCTCTGTCCTAAACTTCCCCTAGCCCCCACACCAACCCCCAGTGCCATGTGCCCCATCCTAGCCCCCTTATGCCTAGCCCTAGTGACCCTCCCGTAACCTTAGTCCTATGCCTAGTGGTAACCCAAGCAGCCCACCTCAGACTTATCCCCAGCAACAGGCCGCCATGTCCAGCTTTAGTACCCCCTGCCTCAGCCCCAGTGCCAGCTTCCTGAAGCCCAGCCGCAGCCCCCAAAAGCATGGTGCCAGCCCCAGGCCCAGCAGCAGCCCCCTCAAGGTCGACCCCAACCCCCAAAGCCCAACATCAGCCTCAGGCTAAATGCCAAGCCCTGGAACACCAGCTCCACTGCCAACCTCTGAGGCCTAGTTGCAGCCTTCTGAAGGCCAGCCCTAGTCCTAGCCCCCCACAGCCTACCGGCAACCCCAGTGGTAGCAGCTGACGGCCAGCCCCAGGCCTAACCCCCAAAGCTTGGCACCAGGCCAAGCCTCCCTGCCAATCCCCCCTAGTACAGCCATAGCCCCAGTCGCAGTGCCAGCCTCCCGAGGCTGACGCACCCCAGAAAACTATCACTGCAGCAAAAAATTTATGTTTCTTACTCATAATGTCTTTTATACAGTTTCTTACAGATAATGTGGCACTACACATTCATGATGGCTGAAATACATCTACATTGCTGAAATAAAAATTCTATTAGTCAAAATATTTTTCGCATACACATGATCAATCAAAGTGCCTTTCCCAGTGGTTGCTTCTTTGACAAGTTGAGCATACCCATGTTCTTCCATAAAATTAGCAATTGTACTTACTGTCAAATGATTTACTGCATGACAAATTTTTTCATATTTTTTTATACAGTTTCTTATACATGATGTAGCACTATACATTCATGATGGCTGAAATACGTCGGCATTACTGAAACAGAGATGCTGTTAGTCACAATGTCTTTCACATACACATGATCAATCAAAGTGCCTTTCCCAGTGGTTGCTTCTTTCACAAGTTGAGCATACCCATGTTCTTCCATAAAATTAGCAATTGTACTTACTGCCAAATGATTTACTGCATGACAAATTTTTTTTTTGTTTTTTTATACAGTTTCTTACAGATAATGTAGCACTACACATTCATGATGGCTGAAATACGTCGGCATTACTGAAACAGAGATGCTGTTAGTCACAATGTCTTTCACATACACATGATCAATCAAAGTGCCTTTCCCAGTGGTTGCTTCTTTCACAAGTTGAGCATACCCATGTTCTTCCATGAAATTAGCAATTGTACTTACTGCCAGAAGATTTTCATTGAAGTCGCCCATGATGATTTTCCCACCTTCCACACTGTCCAACTGAGTGATCAACTGCATCAGGTTCTTCTGAAAGATTGTTAGATTATACAAGGGTGGTCTGTATAGTACCAAGACTGTTGTTCTTAGTAGGCCCACACTGAACTGCACACACTCAATGTTGACACACTGCACATCAGTCACAGTACAGTTGGTATGTTCTTTATAATACAAACCCACACCACCATGTTGTTGCTTCTTCAGTTCAGCAGAGATAGCATCACTACCATCATATGCCTGATGTCTGGGCTTCCCATGGTATGAAAATCCAGGCAGCTGTACACCTTCTGTGTCTTCCTTTGAATTTAACCATGTCTCTGTCAAGCAGATGATATCAGCTTCCATATACCTTCTGTCTTGCTTTAGGTCATCCAGGTGACATGTAAGTCCTTCAACATTGTGCAGTAAAATCTTACATAATGATGGCACTTCCATGACGGGCTCAATAAATGCAGGCATGCTTTGCATTGCAGTCTCAATGTCTTGTTTTGCATATATAGCAGTCTCCTTAAAGTCTTCTATTATAAGGCCTTCCAGAGAAGTGACACGGCTTAATGCTACATATGCCTGTCCAGCTGCAAATATCTTCTTTAGTGATACAACAGCCTTATCTACTGTCAGACCTTGTACCTTGTGTACTGTACAAGCCCAAGCCAATTTCAATGGAAACTGCCGTCGTGTTCCACCACTGTTTGTCACTCTCTCCTCCTCTGCTTTGATTTGTGTAGCTTTGTCCAACCCTGCTTTTAGGCATGGCTTCTTTCCCCTGAGTGACTTTCCAGCTGCTTCGTTGTCAAATGTGATGTATATCTCTGATGGAAAATCCTCATCAGTATCAAAGCAGATGTCACTAACTGTACCAAATGCACCATTTACCAAGCCGTCTGAAACGTCAATATTTTTCAGAAGTATTACTCGTGCATTGACACCTACATGTAGTGATTCGGGGAGACATGTCTTCTGAACATTAGCATGATGTCCATGTTTCTTTTCCAGTCTGCCAGTTGCAGCAACCCTTTGAAAATCCTGAGCATGAATGATGACATGGTCTGAGCAGATCTTCCGCAGCATATGGTAGTTATGTTGATCAACTTCATCATTGGTTGCATAAATATGAAGACCAGTACTGTCTTGTCCTTCACCTGTCACACGTAGTTTCAGCATAGCAATGTCTTCCTCCAGCATTGCATCACCCCTTTTGCGTTTCCTTAGCCGATTCAGCAACTGTGCAAACTGCATGTCTTTCTGTCTCATAATTTCAGTCAGCTCCACCATAGCGAAATGATTCTGCCATAGATCAACAGCTTTACCCTCAGTATACAAAGCTTTCCCTTTCACAGGACAAAGCTGGTAGAAATCTCCAACAGCAATGATTGAGACATTTCCAAAAGCAGAATAATCTCCAATTTGTTTGATTTGTCTTAATCTGCCATGAATACATGCAAGCAGCTTGTGATCAACCATTGAAATTTCATCTATGATCAATATTTGCAGGTTTCCCAGTTCAGCTCTCAATGAATTTATTTTTTCATCTCCAAGTGGTTCATATGGCAGCTTTGCGTCCGTTGCAATATGGAAACAGGCGTGTATTGTTGCAGCTTTGATGTTGTAAGCACTAACCCCAGTTGGAGCAGTCAGTAACACGTGTGTCTCATCTGGATTTTGTGACAACTGACGCAAGATACGAGCTGCCTCATAATGTATTGCTTTGATCAAGACTGACTTGCCCACACCTCCAGGTCCAGATATGAATACATGAAATGGTTCTGGGTTTTCACCACGTGCCTTCTGTAAACACCAGTTTCGTATTTTGTAAAAAGTCTCAGACTGCTTGTTATTCAGTGAGCGAAGCAAAGCCAGTGCTTCCTGCCTGGACATACCACAAGGATTGTCATGCAACATATAGCGCCTCGGCCTTGGTAACAAATCTGGTATCTCATCACGTTGTTCTCTCATTTCTGGTGTAGTGTTGGATTTGCTAGCAAGACACTCTAGCCGTTCACGTTCAGTTTCCGGACAAATCTCTGCCCAGGCATCTTCCATTACACCATGCTGCTGTAAGTCTTCTTCAGCTTTGTCAATTGCATGTGATTCCTTTTCAAAACTTGACATGTTTGACTGCACAACCAGTTTTACTGAATGCAATTCATCATCAAAGAACTTGACACAACCAGTCTCATAGAATTCCTGGTAACTGCCAAAAGTAGAAGGTTTTAATTGTGCATCGAAATAATGTGGCAGAAAAAGTTGCAAAATGCTGTGGTAATATTTTTCTGGGTCCTTTGTGGGTGAAAAGCGAGCATACCGAACAACGGCTGCCTCTGTGCGTGTCCTTTTCTTCACAAATCCTAATTTTCTGTCCAACTGCACACTTCCAGGGCATGAGCTCTGAGACTTACATAGTATTCTGTACTCAGATGCAAATCTCGCCAGGCACATTACTGCAAACTCTTTTGTTTCTGGTCTGGCTTTATATCTATCAGTGATACTGTTCATCCAAATACCTTGTTCATCCTCATTCTCACACTCAGCTTTCTTCCGTATGATGTTCAATGGAAGGCTCATTTTTACCACATTTTCTCCGGTTGGGATAAACTGCACCTTTCGTGATCCCTCTTTCAACCTCATGTTAGTCAGACGATAAACACTTTCCTGGGCCGAAACTTCACGATTGTGCAGGAAAACAATGCCAAGTTGGCGAAGAGCTTCTTTTGCATCAAGGTTACCTTGCTGGGAGGCCTCTTTCTGAGCATTTGCCAGTAGCAGTCCCATCTCTCTCTCAGCTTTGGAAATGTAGGAAATGATGTACACAATACATGAATATGCATCAACCACAAACTGAATGTCCATGTTTGCATTCCAACAGCGTAAAAGGTCTCTGTTATATTGGTTGACCCACACTTCACATGGTCTCCTCTTAAGAACAATGGTAGTTTTCTTTGTGATTCTTGAGTACGCAGCCTGAAATATGTCCTGACTGATACCAATTGTACTAAATAAGGAATCAACAGAGTCATAGTTGGCCTCAGGGTTTAGTACAGCATCCTTCACTTTTTTCATGATAGCGTCTGCTACTTCTTTTTTCAGGGGCTGTCCGTCTGTCTCACCATCTCCAACTTTGCATGATGACACAAATGTTCTGTTGCTTGGAGGACGTGGGAAATTGAATCTACAAGTTTTCCCTTTTTTCTTGCATGTTTTTGAGTGCCTCTTACTATGTTGCTGTACACTACATACAATTTCATGCATTTCATCGTCACCCTCTGGCATTTCACATGTCACATATTGATCAATGAAAGCTGATACCTCATCTTCATCATCTTTGCCAACCTTAGGCGCATCTTCCACCCAAAACAAACAGTGAGTGTGAGGTGATCCTCGTTGCTGAAATTCTACTCTGTAGAAATAATCAACTATTTTGCCAATGGGTTGTGCTTCTGACATGATGACATCTTTTAGGAAGCAGTGGAATCGATAATCAAACATTCTGGCAGCTGTCACAGGATTGTTTTTCAACAGTGCACACCTTTCTGACCAGTCAAGCTCAGCACTTGATGCATCTATGCCATCTTGTTTGAAGATTGCTGTCATAAGTTCTCTCCAGCGTAAATCAGCAGAAGAAAATGAGCAAAACCATGTGGGAATACCAAGCTGTCTTACCATTGCAAACAGATCTTTCTGAACACTTTGCCAAAAAACAGGGGTGCCTCTGATTGGTCTTAGAAATTTATAACCTTCATCAAAATTGAACATCTTTTGTAGAGACTCCTTATTTGTCAAAGTTTCTGATGTGACAGGACACTTATCCCGTGCATCATAGCCCTTTCTCACAGCAATTGACACATTTGACACAACCTGCTGAAGCTCAGACAAATACTGCCCATAAAATATATAGTCCAAGTTTTTCCCAAAACGTCCATCTGCATTAAGAATTCTTGTATTTAAATACCTACACAGTGTCAGTTTTCCCTTCCTTCTGTCATGAAAAGTGCCTGTTCCTTTTGGGAAAAGGACTGGAAAACATTTAGCTTCATTTGACTCATCAGTTAGAAGCCTCACTGGGTTGTTTCCTTCTGCAGGTGCCATAGACATGATTCCATCAAAGTGTTGATCCAACACCTCTTGTGCTATGTCGACAGGTTGAAGACACGTATCCATGTGCATGCCATGTTGTTGTCTATCATGCAGAGTTTCATCCATCTCCTCATCCTCCATGTTATTTTCATTACGCTCTTCATCTGCATGTATGTCACTTACATCACCAGGCACTTCAGTTTTCTGCAGGGGATTAATCCAGTCATCATTGAACTGCACATTGCTATAAAATTTGTTATTCTCTGTAAGATACACCAAAGCCTTCTTTATTTTTTCTGGATGCACAAATTCATATTTGTAATGCCCTTTGTAAGTTAACTTCCGCTTCAACTTCACACGGATCATAAGGTCATCATTATTCACTCTTGGTAAAGATTCAGCTACATTCGAAATGCTTGACGGGACACAAGTCACAGGACCATGAACACCATTTTGTCCACCTTTTGGCAAAGACACAATTCTCATAAAAGGAATATGAATACCAATCAGATGTTGTTCCAGAGTATTTAGACACTGCAACTCAGGAGGAACTGGGTCTAGAGCTAGACAGTTTCCAACGCTCTCTGCTGGCATTTTCCCATCAAGAATCTTTCTATGACATGTGTGACAAATCCATAATGAACCTGTAGGGCCCAACAGACTGCTACAATCATCAGAACAAGTATCTATACATTTGTGTAAGTATGTGTCAGTTATGCACTGCATTGCCAGTAATGCAACTCCTTGTGATTTTTTTAGGTATTCATCTTTTCTGCATATCACAACTTGGTATTTAAACAACATTCGATGACAAACTGAGCAAATGTATACAGGGCCTGTATTTATTTTCTCTCCAAATTGTTCGATCACATACGCAATATCTGTTCTTTTATCCTTCTGCTTAGTTCGTTTCTCAACATTTCTCTTTTTTACTGCAGTAGCAAAATCGCTGTTTGTTTTGTATTTATCAACACTTAACTGCTTCGCACGTTGCTGGTGTTCAATGTCTGTGGCATATTTACTTACACTTGACTGCTTCGCACGTTGCTGGTGTTCAATGTCTGTGGCATATTTACTTACACTTGACTGCTTCGCACGTTGCTGGTGTTCAATGTCTGTGGCATATTTACTTACACTTGACTGCTTCACACGTTGCTGGTGTTCAACATTTGTGGCATATTTCCTAACACTTGACTGCTTCACACATTGCTGGTGTTCAACATTTGTGGCATATTTCCTAACACTCGACTGCTTCACACGTTGCTGGTGTTCAACGTCTGTCGCATACTTGCTCACACTCAACTGCTTTACACGTTGCTGGTGTCTATCATCTGTTGCATATTTGCTCACACTTGACTGCTGTACATATTTGCGGTGCCCCATATCTGTTGCATACTTACTTATACTTGACTGTTTAACATGTTCTCTGTACACTTCATCCTCACGGTAGCGCTTTATGCTTCTCTCAAGTTGTTCCTCCTTGTACACCATACTTACTTCATACCGTCTTTTTTCTCGTTCAAGTTTTCGTCGACTTGATGCCATTTCAGATGGTGTGTTATCGATTTCAGAGCATTGTGTTGCACAACCCTCAGTGTCATGCCCTTTCACACAAATTACAACCTCATAATGTGACTCATTACAATGTTTCAGGTATATACCTCTCTGATCAGAACCAATACATGTGGAGTACTTCAACCATTTGTTGTCAGAGTATGTGAAAATATCCACACCAAGCAGATCAGCGGCAGCTTGAATCTCTACCTCAGATGCCCAAGTACCAACATATTTCATCCGTGATGCAGTGACATACTCAGTGACAGAAGAGTGACCATCTCTAAGACAAGCAACATACCTGGATTCATTTCTTAGTATGTGAGCAACAATAGCACACCTAATTTTCCTGTGTTCTTTCTCATTTCCAGTAATAGCAAAAGCCAGAGATCTGAAAAAGCAGTTGCCATCACCAGTGATTGGCACCATTCTGCAAGGATCACCCATTGGAAACTCTGCATCCATGTTTACATGGCCATGATCAATGTACACCACACCAAGCTTACAGGAAAGCCTTCTTTGCTGCTGGATTGTCAAAGGACTGAACAGAAACTGCTCACTGCGTAGCTCACTGATAAAAACTACATCACCTTCATTGTTCACACGGACATCAACCTCAGGGTCTGTACCATGTGTCACATTTGGCCTTACCACACCATATTGGCTGTCTGACATTCTGGCAAACTGCTGGACTCTGGTCACTGAGGAGTTGTCGTCTGGATGGTCTGATATGTTGGTACGCTGGTTGACACTGGTGACTGAGGACTTACCGTCTGGATGGCCTGACATGCTGGTAAGCTGGTTGACGCTGGTGGCTGGGCAGTTGCCATCTGGATGCTGGTGCAGGATGCTTCGACTAGTCACACTCACAGCTGTAATCTCAAACTGTTCCCCTGTTGCATCTAAAGATAGTCCTAGGGTATCCACATGGTCTAGCAAAGAATCTATGGTAGAGTGGCACACCAATATACTTCTGCCTGATGCGTCGCTTGCTCCATCTCCTCGTCGGGAATGGGAGTCGATCACCACATACCATGACCCTTGCTTAATGATGGCACATGTATTTACTTTAAGAGTAAAAAGACACGCATCATACTGTGAGAATACTCTTCTTACCGCTGCATCAGCTGACATGAAAATGTCACCCATATCTCCATATTCACTGACACCAAACAAGCCAACAAACATGTCATCATGGTAGTTTATTTCATATTTATCACCATTCAATGTGTACTCTGTTGGTAGATCTCTAACTAACAGATACCCAGAAGCATCTCCAATTCTCCTAGCATCTCTGATGGTAGTGTAGAGGTCATCTCCTTTCAGCAGCACTTGATCAATGTCTGTGACTGACCAGGTTAAAACATTCTTTACCTTACACGTTACTATAGCAATCAAACTATTAGCAACACATTGCTTGTTACTGTTGACTCCAAATCGTGGGTGTCCTTGATGGAATGAGCCTCTCACTGCACGTGCCTGAGGAAAATGAGGAGATACACAGATAGTTACAGGGTTCACATGCTGTTGTTGATCCACGGTTGGGTAATAGTTTGGCACTGCCAGGGTATTTCTCAGTTCAAGTTCACTTTCAAGTTCTGTTTCAAGTTCTGTTTCAAGTTTTGTTTCAAGTTTTGTTTCAAGTTCGCATGCTGGTTCACATTCTGGTTCACTTTTGGGGTCAGTCCACTTTGCAGCCTTTCTTTTATGAGGGGGCTGCAGTACCTCGTCCGTCCTTGCCTTATCTTTATCAAGAAAAGGCATACAGAACTCGTCGACGGTCCTACAAATGGCACCCAGGGCGGGAACCCGGTGGTCATGGCTCGTCGGAAAAGTCACAGTCATCGCCGTTTTGGTATTCCGAGAGGGGGGGAACGGGTTAACCCCGTCATCAGTCATAGCCATGACGGACACAGGCCGCTGCTGTGCGGCCTGCTCAGGTTGTTGGTCGTGGCTCGTCAGGAAAGTCACAGTCATCGCCGTTTTGGTATTCCGAGAGGGGGGAAACGGGTTAACCCCGTCATCAGTCATAGCCACGACATGGACGGCAGCAGCAGCGGGGTCAGTCCGTTGGTTGTGGCTCGTCCGATTAGTCACAGTCATCGCCGTTTTGGTATTCCGAGAGGGGGGAAACGGGTTAACCCCGTCATCAGTCATAGCCACATCAAAACTATCAGGAGCTCGCTGCCGGTCCAACAGCCTCTTCTTCGCTGCTGCGGAACGCCGGGAAGCCTTTGTGCGAGGCATCTGCAGATGAACGGGGGGGGGGGGGGAGAAGCACACCTGCTTGCAACTGTACTTTGCACTGATGTTGTCACAAAGCCATCAAATGTGTATACATAGTGCACATCAATCAGGAGCAGTTCCACTAACAGCTTTCTCACCACTTACAGTAAGTCAGTGATGCAGCTGACTCAGCAACTGTCTGGAAGTTACACAACCTACAAACTGAATTTTAACCATTACACTCATTATCCTAAAATAAATATGCCTCATGACTTATGTTTTTTTTTTAATCAGACAAAACACTTACCTGTCACATCTGCATTACACACAAAAGTTTCACCTCAACACTAACTGACCCACGTTTGTGATATGTACACTGTGTGCAGAATTAGGCATGTACTTTATTTGTATCTTGTCGACCAATGTTTTCAGTCCAGATGAACCTAAAACAGAATGTTTAAAAATGGCAAAATGTTTGGTTTTTGATCTGAGTACTTTGTTTTGATAACAGGAAAACATACTTTCCTATGCAGAATGAAGCATGTTTATGATTACTGAAATGGGCCAGAAAAGCACCTTGCAGACAGAAGAAAATCAAAATATTAAAGTGCCAGTCGAAATAACCAAACCTGCTAAACATTCAAAACATAATTATTGTACAATTGATTGTTTTGTGGGCAACACACAAAGAGGATGGAAGCAGCATATAGCGAGGCAACAAAATAACTGCCAAAGTTATGTGTTCAATTAAAAAGAAGACTTTAGAATCAAATGCCACCACTTTTAACAACTGCAATCTGAACGCTCTGGAAGCACTTTGTAGTGTGTTACATGAAATCACTAGGATCAGAATTGCTGTAATATAAGCTCTACGCAATAAAGGTATGCAAGCTAAAAAGTCAAGAATGCACACAGACATGTCAAGAATGATTTTATAAAGGTTTTGTGAAAAAAATCAGATGAGGTGAGAGTGACTCTTGTAGCAGATGGATAGGTCCATGGATGGTCATCTTCTTCGAGCACCCACAGGGCAGTGGAGAAGTGATGGTGTGGGCTGCAGTTATCAGTGATGAACTTGTTGGCTCTTTCAGACTTCCAGGTGGTATAAAATTAACTACTGCCAATTTCTAGAGGAAATTTCAGCAGCTTTCAAAAATGTTATGACATGCATGCAGAACACTGCCCCTTCCTATGATATTCATGCACAACAGTGCCTGTCTCCTTGATATGCATGCAAGACAGTGCCCCTTCCCATGCATCAAAGTATTCCATAGATTAGACAAAAAAGGTCACTGACTTATGACCAGGCTGTCATCATCGCCTGACTCAACGCCCATTAAGAGCTACACAGCCCGAGTGAAGTATGAGATTTACCAAGCAAGCAGGACACTTCTCAGATCAGCATCTGGGACACGGTCCTAGCTGACGTGGCTAATATAAGACAGGATCAAAACAAAGACTTCGGTGGTTCAATGGCAAACAGGCTGATGATGGTCATTCAGAATAAAGGTGACGATACAGGACAATAAACTTGGTGACGTTCGTTGTTCCTTATATAGACTTCAGACAATTTCATTATTATTTCTGTTGATAGTTAAGTGAAAAAAATCCACTTAGTTTCTGATTGCTTGATAATTGTGCCCACAGAAGTGCTTTTCTTTTATTTTCCTTTGTGAAACTATAATGTAACATTTTCTCTAAGTACATTTACTTAGAGCAAAAGAAAAACTTCAGAATGTATAATTCTGCCCAACTGTTGGCAAGAAATATCTCCGGAAATATTACTTGCCTAATTCTGCACACAGTGTATGTCAGTGTATGTTGTCTAAGTACACAAAGCATACCGTATATCACTTTCTCCTCAAGGGTGGCAGTCCAGCACAACTCTGCAGAGAAAAGTGACACACAAGTTTCATTTCATAAACATTTGCCAACAGTCACCTTCATTGAAAACACCATGTAAAGTTGATATACCTTTCAATGTTATTCAACTTAAGAAAACCTCAAACACGATTGCTGATAGACATCACCCTAAAAATATTTACTTTTGATTCCTGTGATATCACAGCCCTTCAGTCTACAAAGACAACATGCATCAGTTAATGATTGACAGGTGCATTTGTACATACATTTCATTAGTATATGCAGCTGCATGATAAACTTCCCATAAACGTACAGACAGATTTTGCACTGTACCATTCTTAGTAGTGCAATGGCACAAAGACAATACTACATATATTCTTACCTCTTGCAACGCGAGCAGCAAAATCTAAAACACAAGCCTTGCTATAGCGGAGACCTGGAAGCGGTCACGTACGGCAGACAATCAGAACCGTAAAAACAAGTCCCCCTTTCGGCGAATGTCTACTGAGCGTAAAGAAAATGTCTGCCGCGAAAACAAAATGTCCGCCACAGAAAGGCGTCTTCGCCGCTATGCCGAATTAATGCTTTACCAGCTTATCCTTTTATAAAGTTAGTTGTTTAATCTAAATTAATATTCCACAGACTTAACTCTTAAAGCATATAGCAGCAAACCTTTAACATACAACTAAAAACACCTTCGGCTGACAATCACTTGTTGTAAACAATAACTACTAATCGAATTTTAATAACACAGAAGGATTTCAAACATCGCCAGGCTGTTTCAGAATACTTCGTTTTTGCTTAACTCGATAACATGTGTTATTGTAGGGAGTCCGGGCTAAATGTTAGTAGTTTCGGTTGCAAACCTACAATCGATTTGTACGACAGACACGCGTATTTAATAAATGCTTCCCAGCGATTATTAATTGCTTTTATAAAACCAAGACCGAACTGAGAATACTAAAAAAAAACCTTAGCACATCTTAAACCATCTAAAAACAGAAAACAGCAAATCGTCAACAAACAACAATTTAAACAACAATTAAAAAGATGTGTCGTCAGACAATATTACATATATTCTTACCTCTTGCAACGCTAGCAGCAAAATCAAAAAGACAAGCCTTGCTATGGCGGGGGGAAGCGGTCACGTACGGCAGCCAATCAGAACCCTAAAAACACATCCCCCTGTCGGCGAATGTCTATACTGAGCTTAAACAAAATGTCCGCCTCAGAAAGGCGTCTTCGCCGCTATGCCGAATTAATGCTTAACCAGCTTATCCCTTTATGAAGTTAGTTTAGTCTAAATTAATAAATTCCACAGACTTAGCTCTTAAAGCATATAGCAGCAAACCTTTAACATACAACTAAAAACACCTTCGGCTGACAAAGAGCATATGATAACCCAATTAAAAAAGTAATAAAGTACAAATCCGACACTGACCAAAAAGCAATCATTTGCGTGCCGTTTGCGGTAAATTCCTTGTTGTAAACAATAACTACTAATCGAATTTTAATAACACAGAAGGATTTCAAACATCGCCTGGCTGTTTCAGAATGCTTCGTTTTTGCTTAACCCGATAACATGTCTTATTGTAGGCAGTCCGGGCTAAATGTTAGTAAACGAAAATAAAGTTTATTTATTTAAAACTGAGGTACGCCTATCTAAAATCCAACAACAAGCAATCCAGCGAAAGAGGAAATGCTGCTTTCTGAAACTGACCGCAGCCGTTCGTAAAACTATTTATATTCATGGCTATATTTCACTGTTTGCCCGCTTTTTAGTCTTCACCGAGTAGGCCTATAGTCAATTAAACCGCAGATAATACCTAAGTAATAACAGGCGCTCTAAAACTACTAAAACGTTAAAACTGGACTGCATTATGCGTCTAGTTTCGGTCGCAAACCTACAATCGATTTGTACGACAGACACGCGTATTTAATAAATGCTTCCCAGCGATTATTAATTGCTTTTATAAAACAAAGACCGAACTGAGAATGATACTAAAAAAAACCTTAGCACAACTTAAACCATCTAAAAACAGAAAACAGCAAGTCGTCAACAAACTACAATTAAAAAGATGTGTCGTCAGACAATATTAC
>NC_132798.1:43397508-43453666 GCF_048594095.1 Paramormyrops kingsleyae
AGCATTTCTCATCGGTTATGTCGATTCTTTTATGTCGCTGAACCCTAATATCTCGAGCCCGAAAGAGGGCCAAAATCGCCACTTAACATCGGTTATCTCGATCCCTGTGACTAATCGCCGGCTTTTTAAAATGTATCTCACGTGCTAAACAGCGCGTACTCAAATCCCATTCGCATGGTAATTTGCTGAACAACGCAGCGGTTAAACGCGATCTAGGTAAATCCCCATCAAAACCAAAGCCAAGCATATCCGCATGCGGCAATGACAACGAAGATGAAGAAGATGCGGACGAAGATTTGGAACAAATTCCCTCTGCCAGTGAGGTGATAAAAATGCTACAAAAAATCGACGGTATGGTTCTTTTGCAGGGGATGAAACTGTTTTAGACAGCATAAGTAATATCGAAGCATTTATTTTCAAGTAGACTGTCAAAGGCAAAAAGCAACAAAGCATTTTAGACTTTGTAAAGAAACCATATTAATTGCGTGTACGATACTTTTCAGAGCTGTCAGAGCGAAATTACTTGTGAATTTGATTTTGACACTGGTTTGCTTTTTGTGACAACGAACTACACCCCACAGGTTTTTATGTGATTTTGTGAGCGATCTTTGTGTTTGCAATGTTGGATGATATAATTAAAGGCTTCTATCGAGAATCGACGGTGGTTTATATTATATACTGGTAAATGTCTGCTTTTGGTTGGTGCACATATGCCTTTTGTTGTTAGCCAACATGTATGTACATTTATATAACATGCCGATCGCGTCAGCAAACAAATCGCGGCAACGCTGTTGTGTAAAAAAACACCAAAAACCAGTGCATGTACATTCTCATTTATTAACGCACATAAATAAATTTCAAGCATATGTCAACATGGTATATTGCCCCCATATTGGTTTTCTGTTATCTCGATCATCGGTTATCTCGACGCTTTTTGGCAACCACCTAGGCCGGCAACATAACCGGGTTCAACTGCACTTTTTGTATGCGTATTTTCTTCACTGCCTGTTTCACCTATACGCTAATTAAAATTTATTCTGACATTTACATGTGTATTTAACATGCTTAAGAATGATGACTGTATTAATGATTATAATATTTATTATTATTCATTAGAGACATAATATAAAACACATTATACACATTGTAAAATTGCAATTGACTACATTTGTCTTAACCAAACATTTAGGTTTGTGTCATTGTTTGAGGAGGCTGAAAAAGTACATTGAGGCCACAATAGTTGAGCCAGCACAATTGACATAATATTTCGCATATGATGTGTATGCCATTCTTACATACACAGTGTACAAAGACCACAAAGTGTGATAGTAGCACTCATACTGTATATATATACTACACAACTCCCTACATGGCAATATTCTTTTGAATATACAATTTGGTGTAAGTCAACACAGGCATCACAAACAAAGCTGGATCGTTATTTTGACATCAATTTAACCATGGCATCATGACTGTAAATTACATGACATATTATGTACTACAGAACTGTCACAACACATCATTAATGTTTTGTTATTGCAGAGTAAAAGTGAAAATAACTCAATAAATACTACAAGAAAAATTGTGAGACATTATAGCAATAAACATCCACAAGCAGCAGCACATTTCACTCAAAGTACCTTTGCTGTCAGACTATAGTGTGTGGAGATGATTTCTGGTGCATTTCACTTCAGGCATCTGTGTGTAGTTCATACTGTCTGTGTCCAGTCTCTGAGTCCTTTAGAGAACGCTTTGGTTGTCGACAACATGGGCGCAGGGAAACTTGATGTGGTGAGTACGGTGTCACTGATATGAAGATAAGGCACTGGAAAAGAGAGTAAAACCAGAAAGCTGCATGTCAGCCAATCAGACACTTGCAGTTGTAAAGTGAAACTACTTCACAGACAAAATAATCCATCAAAGAGGCAAACTCACCAGGCCAGCCCATCTCATTGTTCCAACGTACCAGGCAGTGTGATGTGTTAACGAAAGTTGATGTGGTGGGCATGGGGTCAGTGTCATCAACAGCAGGCGCTGGAAAAGATTAAAAGATTAAAAGCATGAACTGGCATGTAAGTTAGACAAACACTGACAGAGTAAAACTAGAACTACACCAAAGAGGAAGAAATGTCTGAAAAAGGCAAACTCACAAGGTCAGCGCCTGCTCCTCTGGCTATGCAGCATTCAGTGTGATGTGTCACACTCCCAATGTACAGCTGTATGACGGAGGATGCAGTATAGCAGAGCTTCAACAGACAGATGTGTGTTGGCTTGATCATCAGGGAAGCACATGACAGTTGTGCCTTAGTAACCTGAGGTTATACATAGGAGAAGGCAGGTTAAAACATGGAATATAACAATGTAGTAGGGATTTCTGACAATACTTAGTTACCCAATTTATAAGCTCATACACTGCAAACTGGTATGTCTTAACTAGCATGCTCATGTTAAGTGAGAAACTGTCACTCACGTACCTTTGCTTTGCCCACCCAGTCATGGCACATCCACTGTGTCTAGATGAATGTCTCACACACACTGCCCAGCTTTCCCACTTAGATTTTAGGTCATCCACATGTATGACTGTTTAGTGTTACTTCATTTTAGCTGTTTCAAGAAACACACAAAACATACACATTACTCCAAAAATTACATCATATACATAATGCCATAATACAGTCAGTGTACATATGTCCATTTCCTTTTACAGTGTGAAAGTACACTCTACGACACTATACAGAGACATGTCAGTATATGGTCTTACCTTTGCCCATAGATGTCTGTGCCTCTTCACCCTCTCACCATTCTTTTCAATCAAAGCCTTGCTTTGTGAAATTCTGTGTCTTTTCAGCACGTTTTGTGGTACAAGACATTAGTTTGGTAGTGTCTACATCTGATGGTACTTCTTCATCTCCTTACATTTAATTCATTGTAATTATATATTCTACGTTACATAAGCAACTATACATTTACATTTTCCAAGTGTGTGGTGCTTTGTAAAGAGGTTCAGTGCACTGTACTGGCCCACAACACAAAATTTCTATATAGGCAACAATGCATTTAATAAATACTGAATTATATCACAGGACATCTAAAATTGTTTATTTTTTTGTGGAAAATTCATGACATTAACAAGTTTGGCATACTGCTGTTGTGAGGTACTTGACAGAGCACATTACCTCCCTTTTCAAAGACCACATTGCTTGCTCTGTCCTAAACTTCCCCTAGCCCCCACACCAACCCCCAGTGCCATGTGCCCCATCCTAGCCCCCTTATGCCTAGCCCTAGTGACCCTCCCGTAACCTTAGTCCTATGCCTAGTGGTAACCCAAGCAGCCCACCTCAGACTTATCCCCAGCAACAGGCCGCCATGTCCAGCTTTAGTACCCCCTGCCTCAGCCCCAGTGCCAGCTTCCTGAAGCCCAGCCGCAGCCCCCAAAAGCATGGTGCCAGCCCCAGGCCCAGCAGCAGCCCCCTCAAGGTCGACCCCAACCCCCAAAGCCCAACATCAGCCTCAGGCTAAATGCCAAGCCCTGGAACACCAGCTCCACTGCCAACCTCTGAGGCCTAGTTGCAGCCTTCTGAAGGCCAGCCCTAGTCCTAGCCCCCCACAGCCTACCGGCAACCCCAGTGGTAGCAGCTGACGGCCAGCCCCAGGCCTAACCCCCAAAGCTTGGCACCAGGCCAAGCCTCCCTGCCAATCCCCCCTAGTACAGCCATAGCCCCAGTCGCAGTGCCAGCCTCCCGAGGCTGACGCACCCCAGAAAACTATCACTGCAGCAAAAAATTTATGTTTCTTACTCATAATGTCTTTTATACAGTTTCTTACAGATAATGTGGCACTACACATTCATGATGGCTGAAATACATCTACATTGCTGAAATAAAAATTCTATTAGTCAAAATATTTTTCGCATACACATGATCAATCAAAGTGCCTTTCCCAGTGGTTGCTTCTTTGACAAGTTGAGCATACCCATGTTCTTCCATAAAATTAGCAATTGTACTTACTGTCAAATGATTTACTGCATGACAAATTTTTTCATATTTTTTTATACAGTTTCTTATACATGATGTAGCACTATACATTCATGATGGCTGAAATACGTCGGCATTACTGAAACAGAGATGCTGTTAGTCACAATGTCTTTCACATACACATGATCAATCAAAGTGCCTTTCCCAGTGGTTGCTTCTTTCACAAGTTGAGCATACCCATGTTCTTCCATAAAATTAGCAATTGTACTTACTGCCAAATGATTTACTGCATGACAAATTTTTTTTTTGTTTTTTTATACAGTTTCTTACAGATAATGTAGCACTACACATTCATGATGGCTGAAATACGTCGGCATTACTGAAACAGAGATGCTGTTAGTCACAATGTCTTTCACATACACATGATCAATCAAAGTGCCTTTCCCAGTGGTTGCTTCTTTCACAAGTTGAGCATACCCATGTTCTTCCATGAAATTAGCAATTGTACTTACTGCCAGAAGATTTTCATTGAAGTCGCCCATGATGATTTTCCCACCTTCCACACTGTCCAACTGAGTGATCAACTGCATCAGGTTCTTCTGAAAGATTGTTAGATTATACAAGGGTGGTCTGTATAGTACCAAGACTGTTGTTCTTAGTAGGCCCACACTGAACTGCACACACTCAATGTTGACACACTGCACATCAGTCACAGTACAGTTGGTATGTTCTTTATAATACAAACCCACACCACCATGTTGTTGCTTCTTCAGTTCAGCAGAGATAGCATCACTACCATCATATGCCTGATGTCTGGGCTTCCCATGGTATGAAAATCCAGGCAGCTGTACACCTTCTGTGTCTTCCTTTGAATTTAACCATGTCTCTGTCAAGCAGATGATATCAGCTTCCATATACCTTCTGTCTTGCTTTAGGTCATCCAGGTGACATGTAAGTCCTTCAACATTGTGCAGTAAAATCTTACATAATGATGGCACTTCCATGACGGGCTCAATAAATGCAGGCATGCTTTGCATTGCAGTCTCAATGTCTTGTTTTGCATATATAGCAGTCTCCTTAAAGTCTTCTATTATAAGGCCTTCCAGAGAAGTGACACGGCTTAATGCTACATATGCCTGTCCAGCTGCAAATATCTTCTTTAGTGATACAACAGCCTTATCTACTGTCAGACCTTGTACCTTGTGTACTGTACAAGCCCAAGCCAATTTCAATGGAAACTGCCGTCGTGTTCCACCACTGTTTGTCACTCTCTCCTCCTCTGCTTTGATTTGTGTAGCTTTGTCCAACCCTGCTTTTAGGCATGGCTTCTTTCCCCTGAGTGACTTTCCAGCTGCTTCGTTGTCAAATGTGATGTATATCTCTGATGGAAAATCCTCATCAGTATCAAAGCAGATGTCACTAACTGTACCAAATGCACCATTTACCAAGCCGTCTGAAACGTCAATATTTTTCAGAAGTATTACTCGTGCATTGACACCTACATGTAGTGATTCGGGGAGACATGTCTTCTGAACATTAGCATGATGTCCATGTTTCTTTTCCAGTCTGCCAGTTGCAGCAACCCTTTGAAAATCCTGAGCATGAATGATGACATGGTCTGAGCAGATCTTCCGCAGCATATGGTAGTTATGTTGATCAACTTCATCATTGGTTGCATAAATATGAAGACCAGTACTGTCTTGTCCTTCACCTGTCACACGTAGTTTCAGCATAGCAATGTCTTCCTCCAGCATTGCATCACCCCTTTTGCGTTTCCTTAGCCGATTCAGCAACTGTGCAAACTGCATGTCTTTCTGTCTCATAATTTCAGTCAGCTCCACCATAGCGAAATGATTCTGCCATAGATCAACAGCTTTACCCTCAGTATACAAAGCTTTCCCTTTCACAGGACAAAGCTGGTAGAAATCTCCAACAGCAATGATTGAGACATTTCCAAAAGCAGAATAATCTCCAATTTGTTTGATTTGTCTTAATCTGCCATGAATACATGCAAGCAGCTTGTGATCAACCATTGAAATTTCATCTATGATCAATATTTGCAGGTTTCCCAGTTCAGCTCTCAATGAATTTATTTTTTCATCTCCAAGTGGTTCATATGGCAGCTTTGCGTCCGTTGCAATATGGAAACAGGCGTGTATTGTTGCAGCTTTGATGTTGTAAGCACTAACCCCAGTTGGAGCAGTCAGTAACACGTGTGTCTCATCTGGATTTTGTGACAACTGACGCAAGATACGAGCTGCCTCATAATGTATTGCTTTGATCAAGACTGACTTGCCCACACCTCCAGGTCCAGATATGAATACATGAAATGGTTCTGGGTTTTCACCACGTGCCTTCTGTAAACACCAGTTTCGTATTTTGTAAAAAGTCTCAGACTGCTTGTTATTCAGTGAGCGAAGCAAAGCCAGTGCTTCCTGCCTGGACATACCACAAGGATTGTCATGCAACATATAGCGCCTCGGCCTTGGTAACAAATCTGGTATCTCATCACGTTGTTCTCTCATTTCTGGTGTAGTGTTGGATTTGCTAGCAAGACACTCTAGCCGTTCACGTTCAGTTTCCGGACAAATCTCTGCCCAGGCATCTTCCATTACACCATGCTGCTGTAAGTCTTCTTCAGCTTTGTCAATTGCATGTGATTCCTTTTCAAAACTTGACATGTTTGACTGCACAACCAGTTTTACTGAATGCAATTCATCATCAAAGAACTTGACACAACCAGTCTCATAGAATTCCTGGTAACTGCCAAAAGTAGAAGGTTTTAATTGTGCATCGAAATAATGTGGCAGAAAAAGTTGCAAAATGCTGTGGTAATATTTTTCTGGGTCCTTTGTGGGTGAAAAGCGAGCATACCGAACAACGGCTGCCTCTGTGCGTGTCCTTTTCTTCACAAATCCTAATTTTCTGTCCAACTGCACACTTCCAGGGCATGAGCTCTGAGACTTACATAGTATTCTGTACTCAGATGCAAATCTCGCCAGGCACATTACTGCAAACTCTTTTGTTTCTGGTCTGGCTTTATATCTATCAGTGATACTGTTCATCCAAATACCTTGTTCATCCTCATTCTCACACTCAGCTTTCTTCCGTATGATGTTCAATGGAAGGCTCATTTTTACCACATTTTCTCCGGTTGGGATAAACTGCACCTTTCGTGATCCCTCTTTCAACCTCATGTTAGTCAGACGATAAACACTTTCCTGGGCCGAAACTTCACGATTGTGCAGGAAAACAATGCCAAGTTGGCGAAGAGCTTCTTTTGCATCAAGGTTACCTTGCTGGGAGGCCTCTTTCTGAGCATTTGCCAGTAGCAGTCCCATCTCTCTCTCAGCTTTGGAAATGTAGGAAATGATGTACACAATACATGAATATGCATCAACCACAAACTGAATGTCCATGTTTGCATTCCAACAGCGTAAAAGGTCTCTGTTATATTGGTTGACCCACACTTCACATGGTCTCCTCTTAAGAACAATGGTAGTTTTCTTTGTGATTCTTGAGTACGCAGCCTGAAATATGTCCTGACTGATACCAATTGTACTAAATAAGGAATCAACAGAGTCATAGTTGGCCTCAGGGTTTAGTACAGCATCCTTCACTTTTTTCATGATAGCGTCTGCTACTTCTTTTTTCAGGGGCTGTCCGTCTGTCTCACCATCTCCAACTTTGCATGATGACACAAATGTTCTGTTGCTTGGAGGACGTGGGAAATTGAATCTACAAGTTTTCCCTTTTTTCTTGCATGTTTTTGAGTGCCTCTTACTATGTTGCTGTACACTACATACAATTTCATGCATTTCATCGTCACCCTCTGGCATTTCACATGTCACATATTGATCAATGAAAGCTGATACCTCATCTTCATCATCTTTGCCAACCTTAGGCGCATCTTCCACCCAAAACAAACAGTGAGTGTGAGGTGATCCTCGTTGCTGAAATTCTACTCTGTAGAAATAATCAACTATTTTGCCAATGGGTTGTGCTTCTGACATGATGACATCTTTTAGGAAGCAGTGGAATCGATAATCAAACATTCTGGCAGCTGTCACAGGATTGTTTTTCAACAGTGCACACCTTTCTGACCAGTCAAGCTCAGCACTTGATGCATCTATGCCATCTTGTTTGAAGATTGCTGTCATAAGTTCTCTCCAGCGTAAATCAGCAGAAGAAAATGAGCAAAACCATGTGGGAATACCAAGCTGTCTTACCATTGCAAACAGATCTTTCTGAACACTTTGCCAAAAAACAGGGGTGCCTCTGATTGGTCTTAGAAATTTATAACCTTCATCAAAATTGAACATCTTTTGTAGAGACTCCTTATTTGTCAAAGTTTCTGATGTGACAGGACACTTATCCCGTGCATCATAGCCCTTTCTCACAGCAATTGACACATTTGACACAACCTGCTGAAGCTCAGACAAATACTGCCCATAAAATATATAGTCCAAGTTTTTCCCAAAACGTCCATCTGCATTAAGAATTCTTGTATTTAAATACCTACACAGTGTCAGTTTTCCCTTCCTTCTGTCATGAAAAGTGCCTGTTCCTTTTGGGAAAAGGACTGGAAAACATTTAGCTTCATTTGACTCATCAGTTAGAAGCCTCACTGGGTTGTTTCCTTCTGCAGGTGCCATAGACATGATTCCATCAAAGTGTTGATCCAACACCTCTTGTGCTATGTCGACAGGTTGAAGACACGTATCCATGTGCATGCCATGTTGTTGTCTATCATGCAGAGTTTCATCCATCTCCTCATCCTCCATGTTATTTTCATTACGCTCTTCATCTGCATGTATGTCACTTACATCACCAGGCACTTCAGTTTTCTGCAGGGGATTAATCCAGTCATCATTGAACTGCACATTGCTATAAAATTTGTTATTCTCTGTAAGATACACCAAAGCCTTCTTTATTTTTTCTGGATGCACAAATTCATATTTGTAATGCCCTTTGTAAGTTAACTTCCGCTTCAACTTCACACGGATCATAAGGTCATCATTATTCACTCTTGGTAAAGATTCAGCTACATTCGAAATGCTTGACGGGACACAAGTCACAGGACCATGAACACCATTTTGTCCACCTTTTGGCAAAGACACAATTCTCATAAAAGGAATATGAATACCAATCAGATGTTGTTCCAGAGTATTTAGACACTGCAACTCAGGAGGAACTGGGTCTAGAGCTAGACAGTTTCCAACGCTCTCTGCTGGCATTTTCCCATCAAGAATCTTTCTATGACATGTGTGACAAATCCATAATGAACCTGTAGGGCCCAACAGACTGCTACAATCATCAGAACAAGTATCTATACATTTGTGTAAGTATGTGTCAGTTATGCACTGCATTGCCAGTAATGCAACTCCTTGTGATTTTTTTAGGTATTCATCTTTTCTGCATATCACAACTTGGTATTTAAACAACATTCGATGACAAACTGAGCAAATGTATACAGGGCCTGTATTTATTTTCTCTCCAAATTGTTCGATCACATACGCAATATCTGTTCTTTTATCCTTCTGCTTAGTTCGTTTCTCAACATTTCTCTTTTTTACTGCAGTAGCAAAATCGCTGTTTGTTTTGTATTTATCAACACTTAACTGCTTCGCACGTTGCTGGTGTTCAATGTCTGTGGCATATTTACTTACACTTGACTGCTTCGCACGTTGCTGGTGTTCAATGTCTGTGGCATATTTACTTACACTTGACTGCTTCGCACGTTGCTGGTGTTCAATGTCTGTGGCATATTTACTTACACTTGACTGCTTCACACGTTGCTGGTGTTCAACATTTGTGGCATATTTCCTAACACTT
The DNA here is from genome assembly GCF_048594095.1 of Paramormyrops kingsleyae. Classification (NCBI taxonomy): domain Eukaryota; kingdom Metazoa; phylum Chordata; class Actinopteri; order Osteoglossiformes; family Mormyridae; genus Paramormyrops; species Paramormyrops kingsleyae. The sequence goes on from NC_132798.1 coordinate 43,407,318, forward strand.
GACTGCTTCACACATTGCTGGTGTTCAACATTTGTGGCATATTTCCTAACACTCGACTGCTTCACACGTTGCTGGTGTTCAACGTCTGTCGCATACTTGCTCACACTCAACTGCTTTACACGTTGCTGGTGTCTATCATCTGTTGCATATTTGCTCACACTTGACTGCTGTACATATTTGCGGTGCCCCATATCTGTTGCATACTTACTTATACTTGACTGTTTAACATGTTCTCTGTACACTTCATCCTCACGGTAGCGCTTTATGCTTCTCTCAAGTTGTTCCTCCTTGTACACCATACTTACTTCATACCGTCTTTTTTCTCGTTCAAGTTTTCGTCGACTTGATGCCATTTCAGATGGTGTGTTATCGATTTCAGAGCATTGTGTTGCACAACCCTCAGTGTCATGCCCTTTCACACAAATTACAACCTCATAATGTGACTCATTACAATGTTTCAGGTATATACCTCTCTGATCAGAACCAATACATGTGGAGTACTTCAACCATTTGTTGTCAGAGTATGTGAAAATATCCACACCAAGCAGATCAGCGGCAGCTTGAATCTCTACCTCAGATGCCCAAGTACCAACATATTTCATCCGTGATGCAGTGACATACTCAGTGACAGAAGAGTGACCATCTCTAAGACAAGCAACATACCTGGATTCATTTCTTAGTATGTGAGCAACAATAGCACACCTAATTTTCCTGTGTTCTTTCTCATTTCCAGTAATAGCAAAAGCCAGAGATCTGAAAAAGCAGTTGCCATCACCAGTGATTGGCACCATTCTGCAAGGATCACCCATTGGAAACTCTGCATCCATGTTTACATGGCCATGATCAATGTACACCACACCAAGCTTACAGGAAAGCCTTCTTTGCTGCTGGATTGTCAAAGGACTGAACAGAAACTGCTCACTGCGTAGCTCACTGATAAAAACTACATCACCTTCATTGTTCACACGGACATCAACCTCAGGGTCTGTACCATGTGTCACATTTGGCCTTACCACACCATATTGGCTGTCTGACATTCTGGCAAACTGCTGGACTCTGGTCACTGAGGAGTTGTCGTCTGGATGGTCTGATATGTTGGTACGCTGGTTGACACTGGTGACTGAGGACTTACCGTCTGGATGGCCTGACATGCTGGTAAGCTGGTTGACGCTGGTGGCTGGGCAGTTGCCATCTGGATGCTGGTGCAGGATGCTTCGACTAGTCACACTCACAGCTGTAATCTCAAACTGTTCCCCTGTTGCATCTAAAGATAGTCCTAGGGTATCCACATGGTCTAGCAAAGAATCTATGGTAGAGTGGCACACCAATATACTTCTGCCTGATGCGTCGCTTGCTCCATCTCCTCGTCGGGAATGGGAGTCGATCACCACATACCATGACCCTTGCTTAATGATGGCACATGTATTTACTTTAAGAGTAAAAAGACACGCATCATACTGTGAGAATACTCTTCTTACCGCTGCATCAGCTGACATGAAAATGTCACCCATATCTCCATATTCACTGACACCAAACAAGCCAACAAACATGTCATCATGGTAGTTTATTTCATATTTATCACCATTCAATGTGTACTCTGTTGGTAGATCTCTAACTAACAGATACCCAGAAGCATCTCCAATTCTCCTAGCATCTCTGATGGTAGTGTAGAGGTCATCTCCTTTCAGCAGCACTTGATCAATGTCTGTGACTGACCAGGTTAAAACATTCTTTACCTTACACGTTACTATAGCAATCAAACTATTAGCAACACATTGCTTGTTACTGTTGACTCCAAATCGTGGGTGTCCTTGATGGAATGAGCCTCTCACTGCACGTGCCTGAGGAAAATGAGGAGATACACAGATAGTTACAGGGTTCACATGCTGTTGTTGATCCACGGTTGGGTAATAGTTTGGCACTGCCAGGGTATTTCTCAGTTCAAGTTCACTTTCAAGTTCTGTTTCAAGTTCTGTTTCAAGTTTTGTTTCAAGTTTTGTTTCAAGTTCGCATGCTGGTTCACATTCTGGTTCACTTTTGGGGTCAGTCCACTTTGCAGCCTTTCTTTTATGAGGGGGCTGCAGTACCTCGTCCGTCCTTGCCTTATCTTTATCAAGAAAAGGCATACAGAACTCGTCGACGGTCCTACAAATGGCACCCAGGGCGGGAACCCGGTGGTCATGGCTCGTCGGAAAAGTCACAGTCATCGCCGTTTTGGTATTCCGAGAGGGGGGGAACGGGTTAACCCCGTCATCAGTCATAGCCATGACGGACACAGGCCGCTGCTGTGCGGCCTGCTCAGGTTGTTGGTCGTGGCTCGTCAGGAAAGTCACAGTCATCGCCGTTTTGGTATTCCGAGAGGGGGGAAACGGGTTAACCCCGTCATCAGTCATAGCCACGACATGGACGGCAGCAGCAGCGGGGTCAGTCCGTTGGTTGTGGCTCGTCCGATTAGTCACAGTCATCGCCGTTTTGGTATTCCGAGAGGGGGGAAACGGGTTAACCCCGTCATCAGTCATAGCCACATCAAAACTATCAGGAGCTCGCTGCCGGTCCAACAGCCTCTTCTTCGCTGCTGCGGAACGCCGGGAAGCCTTTGTGCGAGGCATCTGCAGATGAACGGGGGGGGGGGGGGAGAAGCACACCTGCTTGCAACTGTACTTTGCACTGATGTTGTCACAAAGCCATCAAATGTGTATACATAGTGCACATCAATCAGGAGCAGTTCCACTAACAGCTTTCTCACCACTTACAGTAAGTCAGTGATGCAGCTGACTCAGCAACTGTCTGGAAGTTACACAACCTACAAACTGAATTTTAACCATTACACTCATTATCCTAAAATAAATATGCCTCATGACTTATGTTTTTTTTTTAATCAGACAAAACACTTACCTGTCACATCTGCATTACACACAAAAGTTTCACCTCAACACTAACTGACCCACGTTTGTGATATGTACACTGTGTGCAGAATTAGGCATGTACTTTATTTGTATCTTGTCGACCAATGTTTTCAGTCCAGATGAACCTAAAACAGAATGTTTAAAAATGGCAAAATGTTTGGTTTTTGATCTGAGTACTTTGTTTTGATAACAGGAAAACATACTTTCCTATGCAGAATGAAGCATGTTTATGATTACTGAAATGGGCCAGAAAAGCACCTTGCAGACAGAAGAAAATCAAAATATTAAAGTGCCAGTCGAAATAACCAAACCTGCTAAACATTCAAAACATAATTATTGTACAATTGATTGTTTTGTGGGCAACACACAAAGAGGATGGAAGCAGCATATAGCGAGGCAACAAAATAACTGCCAAAGTTATGTGTTCAATTAAAAAGAAGACTTTAGAATCAAATGCCACCACTTTTAACAACTGCAATCTGAACGCTCTGGAAGCACTTTGTAGTGTGTTACATGAAATCACTAGGATCAGAATTGCTGTAATATAAGCTCTACGCAATAAAGGTATGCAAGCTAAAAAGTCAAGAATGCACACAGACATGTCAAGAATGATTTTATAAAGGTTTTGTGAAAAAAATCAGATGAGGTGAGAGTGACTCTTGTAGCAGATGGATAGGTCCATGGATGGTCATCTTCTTCGAGCACCCACAGGGCAGTGGAGAAGTGATGGTGTGGGCTGCAGTTATCAGTGATGAACTTGTTGGCTCTTTCAGACTTCCAGGTGGTATAAAATTAACTACTGCCAATTTCTAGAGGAAATTTCAGCAGCTTTCAAAAATGTTATGACATGCATGCAGAACACTGCCCCTTCCTATGATATTCATGCACAACAGTGCCTGTCTCCTTGATATGCATGCAAGACAGTGCCCCTTCCCATGCATCAAAGTATTCCATAGATTAGACAAAAAAGGTCACTGACTTATGACCAGGCTGTCATCATCGCCTGACTCAACGCCCATTAAGAGCTACACAGCCCGAGTGAAGTATGAGATTTACCAAGCAAGCAGGACACTTCTCAGATCAGCATCTGGGACACGGTCCTAGCTGACGTGGCTAATATAAGACAGGATCAAAACAAAGACTTCGGTGGTTCAATGGCAAACAGGCTGATGATGGTCATTCAGAATAAAGGTGACGATACAGGACAATAAACTTGGTGACGTTCGTTGTTCCTTATATAGACTTCAGACAATTTCATTATTATTTCTGTTGATAGTTAAGTGAAAAAAATCCACTTAGTTTCTGATTGCTTGATAATTGTGCCCACAGAAGTGCTTTTCTTTTATTTTCCTTTGTGAAACTATAATGTAACATTTTCTCTAAGTACATTTACTTAGAGCAAAAGAAAAACTTCAGAATGTATAATTCTGCCCAACTGTTGGCAAGAAATATCTCCGGAAATATTACTTGCCTAATTCTGCACACAGTGTATGTCAGTGTATGTTGTCTAAGTACACAAAGCATACCGTATATCACTTTCTCCTCAAGGGTGGCAGTCCAGCACAACTCTGCAGAGAAAAGTGACACACAAGTTTCATTTCATAAACATTTGCCAACAGTCACCTTCATTGAAAACACCATGTAAAGTTGATATACCTTTCAATGTTATTCAACTTAAGAAAACCTCAAACACGATTGCTGATAGACATCACCCTAAAAATATTTACTTTTGATTCCTGTGATATCACAGCCCTTCAGTCTACAAAGACAACATGCATCAGTTAATGATTGACAGGTGCATTTGTACATACATTTCATTAGTATATGCAGCTGCATGATAAACTTCCCATAAACGTACAGACAGATTTTGCACTGTACCATTCTTAGTAGTGCAATGGCACAAAGACAATACTACATATATTCTTACCTCTTGCAACGCGAGCAGCAAAATCTAAAACACAAGCCTTGCTATAGCGGAGACCTGGAAGCGGTCACGTACGGCAGACAATCAGAACCGTAAAAACAAGTCCCCCTTTCGGCGAATGTCTACTGAGCGTAAAGAAAATGTCTGCCGCGAAAACAAAATGTCCGCCACAGAAAGGCGTCTTCGCCGCTATGCCGAATTAATGCTTTACCAGCTTATCCTTTTATAAAGTTAGTTGTTTAATCTAAATTAATATTCCACAGACTTAACTCTTAAAGCATATAGCAGCAAACCTTTAACATACAACTAAAAACACCTTCGGCTGACAATCACTTGTTGTAAACAATAACTACTAATCGAATTTTAATAACACAGAAGGATTTCAAACATCGCCAGGCTGTTTCAGAATACTTCGTTTTTGCTTAACTCGATAACATGTGTTATTGTAGGGAGTCCGGGCTAAATGTTAGTAGTTTCGGTTGCAAACCTACAATCGATTTGTACGACAGACACGCGTATTTAATAAATGCTTCCCAGCGATTATTAATTGCTTTTATAAAACCAAGACCGAACTGAGAATACTAAAAAAAAACCTTAGCACATCTTAAACCATCTAAAAACAGAAAACAGCAAATCGTCAACAAACAACAATTTAAACAACAATTAAAAAGATGTGTCGTCAGACAATATTACATATATTCTTACCTCTTGCAACGCTAGCAGCAAAATCAAAAAGACAAGCCTTGCTATGGCGGGGGGAAGCGGTCACGTACGGCAGCCAATCAGAACCCTAAAAACACATCCCCCTGTCGGCGAATGTCTATACTGAGCTTAAACAAAATGTCCGCCTCAGAAAGGCGTCTTCGCCGCTATGCCGAATTAATGCTTAACCAGCTTATCCCTTTATGAAGTTAGTTTAGTCTAAATTAATAAATTCCACAGACTTAGCTCTTAAAGCATATAGCAGCAAACCTTTAACATACAACTAAAAACACCTTCGGCTGACAAAGAGCATATGATAACCCAATTAAAAAAGTAATAAAGTACAAATCCGACACTGACCAAAAAGCAATCATTTGCGTGCCGTTTGCGGTAAATTCCTTGTTGTAAACAATAACTACTAATCGAATTTTAATAACACAGAAGGATTTCAAACATCGCCTGGCTGTTTCAGAATGCTTCGTTTTTGCTTAACCCGATAACATGTCTTATTGTAGGCAGTCCGGGCTAAATGTTAGTAAACGAAAATAAAGTTTATTTATTTAAAACTGAGGTACGCCTATCTAAAATCCAACAACAAGCAATCCAGCGAAAGAGGAAATGCTGCTTTCTGAAACTGACCGCAGCCGTTCGTAAAACTATTTATATTCATGGCTATATTTCACTGTTTGCCCGCTTTTTAGTCTTCACCGAGTAGGCCTATAGTCAATTAAACCGCAGATAATACCTAAGTAATAACAGGCGCTCTAAAACTACTAAAACGTTAAAACTGGACTGCATTATGCGTCTAGTTTCGGTCGCAAACCTACAATCGATTTGTACGACAGACACGCGTATTTAATAAATGCTTCCCAGCGATTATTAATTGCTTTTATAAAACAAAGACCGAACTGAGAATGATACTAAAAAAAACCTTAGCACAACTTAAACCATCTAAAAACAGAAAACAGCAAGTCGTCAACAAACTACAATTAAAAAGATGTGTCGTCAGACAATATTACATAGCCTATATTCTTACCTCTTGCAACGCGACCAGCAAAATCAAAAAGACAAGCCTTGCTATGGCGGGGGAATGTGGTCACGTACGGCAGCCAATCAGAACCGTAAAAACACGTCCCCCTGTCGGCGAATGTCTACTGAGCTTAAACAAGAGAAAGGCGTCTTCGCCTATGCCCAATTAATGCTTAACCAGTTTATCCCTTTATGAAGTTAGTTTAGTCTAAATTAATAAATTCCACAGACTTAGCTCTTAAAGCATATAGCAGCAAACCTTTAACATACAACTAAAAACACCTTCGGCTGACAAAGAGCATATGATAACCCAATTAAAAAAGTAATAAAGTACAACTCCGACACTGACCAAAAAGCAATCATTTGCGTGCCGTTTGCGGTAAATCCCTTGTTGTAAACAATAACTACTAATCGAATTTTAATAACACAGAAGGATTCAAAACATCAAGATTTCAAACATCGCCTGGCTGTTTCAGAATGCTTCGTTTTTGCTTAACCCGATAACATGTCTTATTGTAGGCAGTCCGGGCTAAATGTTAGTAAACGAAAATAAAGTTTATTTATTTAAAACTGAGGTACGCCTATCTAAAACATTAAAACTGGACTGCATTATGCGTTTAGTTTCGGTCGCAAACCTACAATCGATTTGTACGACAGACACGCGTATTTAATAAACGCTTCCCAGCGATTATTAATTGCTTTTGTAAAACCAAGACTGAACTGAGAATGATACTAAAGAAACCTTAGCACAACTTAAACCATCTAAAAACAGAAAACACCAAATCGTAAACAAACTACAGTTAAAAAGATCTGCCGTCAGACAATATTACAAATACACTTACCTCTTGCAACGCCAGCAGCAAAATCTAAAATACAAGCCTTGTATAGCGGACACCTGGAAGCGGTCACGTACAGTACGGCAGCCAATTAGAACCGTAAAAACACGTCCCCCTGTCGGCGAATGTGTGTCAATATGTTGTAATTACATATTCTAAACTACAAACATTTTCTGATATATTAGACTGTGAAACTAACATATTTGGCAAGCTTGTAATAAGTGTAGTCTAACAAAATACAATTAAGCAAATCGCCTGCACTGTTCATTAGCTCAGAAAATGCGGGCTTTGACACAATTTAATGTTATGAAAATGAGCTATACAAATGAACAGTATATTTTCATGAGAGGTCGATTTGGCTACATACAGTATGTATATGCTCTCCTCTCAATAAATAGAACATTTTAAATCATAATGAAGTTCACAAACAAACATTCCCATAGTACGATTTGCCTTTAAACCCAAACAACTTCAAAAACATGAAACATTCACAGTCAATTTGACGTGGTTTTACTTTATAACACATAAAACACAAACCAAAATACAACCGAATTCGCCCTTCTCATGTAATACAAACTGTCATGTCACAAACAAATAGGTCAAACAAGAAGTAATGTACAGTACAATTAGTAGTCCCATACTACTGCCATTTACACAAACTTTATACAAAAAACTTCAAAACTTCACGCTCACAGCAACAGTAATGTACAGTACAAGTAGCCCTATACACCTGCTATTTACACAAACTTTATACAAAAAACTTCAAAACGTCACGCTCACAGCAACAGTAATGTACAGTACAAGTAGTCATATACTACTGCTATTTACACAAACTTTATACAAAAAACATCAAAACTTCACGCTCAGACTGTCAGAGCAACACAACAAACATATTAAACTAAAAACAGATCACGCTAATACAAAACAAACTACTCCGGCGAGTCATCACATCTCTAGCTAGACGAAGGGACTGCGCTATCTGCAATGTCTACAATAGAAGAAACGTTGCATTCGTCGTCAAAAGAGAACTGAAGGCATTCCTCAAAAAGAAGATGCTCTTCAATAGCTTCCTCTTTGTCCATTAATGATGTTATATTCCGTCGTTTTAAATAGTCCACCAGAGTACAGTGTCCGACAGTCAATGTATAATCTGCGCCGTCATCATTTTTCACTTTTAAAGTTCCGCGTAATACTTTTGAAAATGCCCCCGATTTCTGCAGCATCCTGCAGCTCTGGCATCGTGCAAACCTGCTCTGGCTGTCCCAAGTATCCTGCCGGCTTCCACACAGGGCACACTTCAGGCTTGCCTTAATCTCAGCTCCACATATGGAAGCCTTCACCGTCACAACCGATTCCTCTTCTTGTACAGCGTCCGCGTCTCCCACATCCAAATCGCAGATCTTCTCAATCATGCTCTCTACGGTTGTTGTTAGTTCCACTTTCCCTTCAAAAACTCTAGTCGAAAGCTCCGTAAAGACGTAAGATGAGTCAACCTCCACGTCATGGATCAGTCTCTCCCAAACGCAAAGACTCATCTGGGCAGTTCCATCAAAGACTGTGAATCTCTTCACCTCTTTGTCGCTGCCTCTAATGCTTACAGTTTTCTGCAATGACGCTGCCACGACCTTGGCTTTCACCAAAGGCACCTATAGGAATGAACACCAGTCATTACTTTTCTAAACTTCTCATCCAGAAATAGCGAAATTTTACAAAAGGTGTACATTGTCATTGCAAACTTATTCTTAAACGCACCTTCTTGCCTGCCGGCAGAGCTGTGACATCAACCAGTGTCTGCCTAACGGGTGCTGCAGGTTTCCGAAAAGGAAACGTCACCTTCGTTACAGACAGCTCGGTCAACTGGTTCCCCATCACGTCGAAGTCAGACGTGCCTTTAAAACCTACCAAAAAAAAAAAACCCAACAGACATTAATACATACTCAGTAACAACCATGTCCTGGAAAACTGTGCTCTGTAAAGCAATACTTACTCAAAGCCTTTCTGACATGTGTCAGGCGTATTGCCGTGCCATTATCTGAAGCTTGGCTGAACAGCGCACGCTTTCTCGGACTGAAGATGGTCACATCGTGAAATTCTTCACGTCCAGTCTGTAGTACAGCATTAAAAAAACCTCTGTTTTTAGTGGTGAATTTTAATGCTGAGATAGAGTGGATATAGCCACTGACTACGTCTGTGTCCATCCTCATTTTCTTCGCTGGAGTCTCCATGTCGAAAAAGCAATTAGAAAAACATGCAAAACACCCCAATATATATACTGCTGGGACATGCCATTAACCTCCCCTTATTACACGACTCTCTGGAATGCTTGATTCTGATTGGTCAGGTGAGACATTTGCAGGTTTGTTCTTTTCAAATAATAACCGCTCTTTTCAAATAATAACCGCTCCAAAGTAATAACGCATAGCCGCTACTACTTGTATGTTTAAAATGTTAGTCACATCGTACTATATCGTTTCGCCGAAAGATAAAAATGTTAATTTAAAACAAATATGCCAAGAAAATGTTTCAAATTCATATTCATATATTGTCTCGTGTAGAGTTAATGTTGTCTACACTGACTATAATTTATGTTTTTGTATTTGGGTACATATGTTTGTTCCTTATTTTATTTTTCCTTATTTATATAATTCTCTATGTCCGACATGGGGACTGCACCTAATTTAGTTGTACTTGTTACAATGACAATAAAGTTATTCTGATATTCATGTCCAGTTTTTTTCCTTATGTGGCAAGTAGCCGTGTAATAAACTGGATAATGTACAGGCAGCCGGTAATTATCGCGAAATAAGCCCCGACAGTGTGATACAAGAAGCGGAGAGTCTTGTATCATACTGAAGGGGCTTATTTCGCGATAACTACCGGCTGCCTGTACATTATCCCGCTTATTACACGACTCTCTGGAATGCTTGATTCTGATTGGTCAGTTGAGACATTTGCAGGTTCGTTCTTTTCAAATAATAACCGCTCTTTTCAAATAATAACCGCTCCAAAGTAATAATGCATAGCCGCTACTACTTGTATGTTTAAAATGTTAGTCACGTCGTACTATATCGTTTCGCGGAAAGATAAAAATGTTAATTTAAAACAAATATGCCAAGAAAATGTTTCAAATTCATATTCATATATTGTCTCGTGTAGAGTTAATGTTGTCTACACTGACTATAATTTATGTTTTTGTATTTGGGTACATATGTTTGTTCCTTATTTTATTTTTCCTTATTTATATAATTTTCTATGTCCGACATGGGGACTGCACCTAATTTCATTGTACTTGTCACAATGACAATAAAGTTATTCTGATATTCATGTCCAGTTTTTTTCCTTATGTGGCAAGTAGCCGTGTAATAAACTGGATAATGTACAGGCAGCCGGTAGTTATCGCGAAATAAGCCCCGACAGTGTGATCAGGACCCGACGCCAATGTTTCAAATTCATATTCATGTCCAGTTTTTTTCCTTATGTGGCAAGTAGCCGTGTAAGTAAGGGATAATGTACAGGCAGCCGGTAGTTATCGCGAAATAAGCCCCTTCAGTGTGATACAAGACCCTCCGCTTCTTGTATCACACTGAAGGGGCTTATTTCGCGATAATTAGTACAACGTGACTAACATTTTAAACATACAAGTAGTAGCGGCTAGGGGTTATTACTTTGGAGCGGTTATTATTTGAAAAGAGCGGTTATTATTTGAAAAGAACGAACCTGCAAATGTCTCAACTGACCAATCAGAATCAAGCATTCCAGAGAGTCGTGTAATAAGCGGGATAATGTACAGGCAGCCGGTAGTTATCGCGAAATAAGCCCCGACCGTGTGATCAGGACCCGACGCCAATGTTTCAAATTCATATTCATGTCCAGTTTTTTTCCTTATGTGGCAAGTAGCCGTGTAAGTAAGGGATAATGTACAGGCAGCCAGTAATTATCGCGAAATAAGCCCCTTCAGTGTGATACAAGACTCTCCGCTTCTTGTATCACACTGTCGGGGCTTATTTCGCGATAATTACCGGCTGCCTGTACATTATCCAGTTTATTACATGGCTACTTGCCACATAAGGAAAAAAACTGGACATGAATATCAGAATAACTTTATTGTCATTGTAACAAGTACAACTAAATTAGGTGCAGTCCCCATGTCGGACATAGAGAATTATATAAATAAGGAAAAATAAAATAAGGAACAAACATATGTACCCAAATACAAAAACATAAATTATAGTCAGTGTAGACAACATTAACTCTACACGAGACAATATATGAATATGAATTTGAAACATTTTCTTGGCATATTTGTTTTAAATTAACATTTTTATCTTTCGGCGAAACGATATAGTACGACGTGACTAACATTTTAAACATACAAGTAGTAGCGGCTATGCGTTATTACTTTGGAGCGGTTATTATTTGAAAAGAGCGGTTATTATTTGAAAAGAACAAACCTGCAAATGTCTCACCTGACCAATCAGAATCAAGCATTCCAGAGAGTCGTGTAATAAGGGGAGGTTAATGGCATGTCCCAGCAGTATATATATTGGGGTGTTTTGCATGTTTTTCTAATTGCTTTTTCGACATGGAGACTCCAGCGAAGAAAATGAGGATGGACACAGACGTAGTCAGTGGCTATATCCACTCTATCTCAGCATTAAAATTCACCACTAAAAACAGAGGTTTTTTTAATGCTGTACTACAGACTGGACGTGAAGAATTTCACGATGTGACCATCTTCAGTCCGAGAAAGCGTGCGCTGTTCAGCCAAGCTTCAGATAATGGCACGGCAATACGCCTGACACATGTCAGAAAGGCTTTGAGTAAGTATTGCTTTACAGAGCACAGTTTTCCAGGACATGGTTGTTACTGAGTATGTATTAATGTCTGTTGGTTTTTTTTTTTTTTTGGTAGGTTTTAAAGGCACGTCTGACTTCGACGTGATGGGGAACCAGTTGACCGAGCTGTCTGTAACGAAGGTGACGTTTCCTTTTCGGAAACCTGCAGCACCCGTTAGGCAGACACTGGTTGATGTCACAGCTCTGCCGGCAGGCAAGAAGGTGCGTTTAAGAATAAGTTTGCAATGACAATGTACACCTTTTGTAAAATTTCGCTATTTCTGGATGAGAAGTTTAGAAAAGTAATGACTGGTGTTCATTCCTATAGGTGCCTTTGGTGAAAGCCAAGGTCGTGGCAGCGTCATTGCAGAAAACTGTAAGCATTAGAGGCAGCGACAAAGAGGTGAAGAGATTCACAGTCTTTGATGGAACTGCCCAGATGAGTCTTTGCGTTTGGGAGAGACTGATCCATGACGTGGAGGTTGACTCATCTTACGTCTTTACGGAGCTTTCGACTAGAGTTTTTGAAGGGAAAGTGGAACTAACAACAACCGTAGAGAGCATGATTGAGAAGATCTGCGATTTGGATGTGGGAGACGCGGACGCTGTACAAGAAGAGGAATCGGTTGTGACGGTGAAGGCTTCCATATGTGGAGCTGAGATTAAGGCAAGCCTGAAGTGTGCCCTGTGTGGAAGCCGGCAGGATACTTGGGACAGCCAGAGCAGGTTTGCACGATGCCAGAGCTGCAGGATGCTGCAGAAATCGGGGGCATTTTCAAAAGTATTACGCGGAACTTTAAAAGTGAAAAATGATGACGGCGCAGATTATACATTGACTGTCGGACACTGTACTCTGGTGGACTATTTAAAACGACGGAATATAACATCATTAATGGACAAAGAGGAAGCTATTGAAGAGCATCTTCTTTTTGAGGAATGCCTTCAGTTCTCTTTTGACGACGAATGCAACGTTTCTTCTATTGTAGACATTGCAGATAGCGCAGTCCCTTCGTCTAGCTAGAGATGTGATGACTCGCCGGAGTAGTTTGTTTTGTATTAGCGTGTTCTGTTTTTAGTTTAATATGTTTGTTGTGTTGCTCTGACAGTCTGAGCGTGAAGTTTTGAGGTTTTTTGTATAAAGTTTGTGTAAATAGCAGTAGTATATGACTACTTGTACTGTACATTACTGTTGCTGTGAGCGTGACGTTTTGAAGTTTTTTGTATAAAGTTTGTGTAAATAGCAGGTGTATAGGGCTACTTGTACTGTACATTACTGTTGCTGTGAGCGTGAAGTTTTGAAGTTTTTTGTATAAAGTTTGTGTAAATGGCAGTAGTATGGGACTACTAATTGTACTGTACATTACTTCTTGTTTGACCTATTTATTTGTGACATGACAGTTTGTATTACATGAGAAGGGCGAATTCGGTTGTATTTTGGTTTGTGTTTTATGTGTTATAAAGTAAAACCACGTCAAATTGACTGTGAATGTTTCATGTTTTTGAAGTTGTTTGGGTTTAAAGGCAAATCGTACTATGGGAATGTTTGTTTGTGAACTTCATTATGATTTAAAATGTTCTATTTATTGAGAGGAGAGCATATACATACTGTATGTAGCCAAATCGACCTCTCATGAAAATATACTGTTCATTTGTATAGCGCATTTTCATAACATTAAATTGTGTCAAAGCCCGCATTTTCTGAGCTAATGAACAGTGCAGGCGATTTGCTTAATTGTATTTTGTTAGACTACACTTATTACAAGCTTGCCAAATATGTTAGTTTCACAGTCTAATATATCAGAAAATGTTTGTAGTTTAGAATATGTAATTACAACATATTGACACACATTTGCCGACAGGGGGACGTGTTTTTACGGTTCTAATTGGCTGCCGTACTGTACGTGACCGCTTCCAGGTGTCCGCTATACAAGGCTTGTATTTTAGATTTTGCTGCTGGCGTTGCAAGAGGTAAGTGTATTTGTAATATTGTCTGACGGCAGATCTTTTTAACTGTAGTTTGTTTACGATTTGGTGTTTTCTGTTTTTAGATGGTTTAAGTTGTGCTAAGGTTTCTTTAGTATCATTCTCAGTTCAGTCTTGGTTTTACAAAAGCAATTAATAATCGCTGGGAAGCGTTTATTAAATACGCGTGTCTGTCGTACAAATCGATTGTAGGTTTGCGACCGAAACTAAACGCATAATGCAGTCCAGTTTTAATGTTTTAGATAGGCGTACCTCAGTTTTAAATAAATAAACTTTATTTTCGTTTACTAACATTTAGCCCGGACTGCCTACAATAAGACATGTTATCGGGTTAAGCAAAAACGAAGCATTCTGAAACAGCCAGGCGATGTTTGAAATCTTGATGTTTTGAATCCTTCTGTGTTATTAAAATTCGATTAGTAGTTATTGTTTACAACAAGGGATTTACCGCAAACGGACGCAAATGATTGCTTTTTGGTCAGTGTCGGAGTTGTACTTTATTACTTTTTTAATTGGGTTATCATATGCTCTTTGTCAGCCGAAGGTGTTTTTAGTTGTATGTTAAAGGTTTGCTGCTATATGCTTTAAGAGCTAAGTCTGTGGAATTTATTAATTTAGACTAAACTAACTTCATAAAGGGATAAGCTGGTTAAGCATTAATTCGGCATATCGGCGAAGACGCCTTTCTCTTGTTTAAGCTCAGTAGACATTCGCCGACAGGGGGATGTGTTTTTACGGTTCTGATTGGCTGCCGTACGTGACCACATTCCCCCGCCACAGCAAGGCTTGTCTTTTTGATTTTGCTGGTCGCGTTGCAAGAGGTAAGAATATATGTAATATTGTCTGACGACATATCTTTTTAATTGTAGTTTGTTGACGACTTGCTGTTTTCTGTTTTTAGATGGTTTAAGTTATGCTAAGGTTTTTTTTAGTATCATTCTCAGTTCGGTCTTTGTTTTATAAAAGCAATTAATAATCGCTGGGAAGCATTTATTAAATACGCGTGTCTGTCGTACAAATCGACTGTAGGTTTGCGACCGAAACTAGACGCATAATGCAGTCCAGTTTTAACGTTTTAGTAGTTTTAGAGCGCCTGTTATTACTTAGGTATTATCTGCGGTTTAATTGACTATAGGCCTACTCGGTGAAGACTAAAAAGCGGACAAACAGTGAAATATAGCCATGAATATAAATAGTTTTACGAACGGCTGGGGTCAGTTTCAGAAAGCAGCATTTCCTCTTTCGCTGGATTGCTTGTTGTTGGATTTTAGATAGGCGTACCTCAGTTTTAAATAAATAAACTTTATTTTCGTTTACTAACATTTAGCCCGGACTGCCTACAATAAGACATGTTATCGGGTTAAGCAAAAACGAAGCATTCTGAAACAGCCAGGCGATGTTTGAATCCTTCTGTGTTATTAAAATTCGATTAGTAGTTATTGTTTACAACAAGGGATTTACCGCAAACGGCACGCAAATGATTGCTTTTTGGTCAGTGTCGGAGTTGTACTTTATTACTTTTTTAATTGGGTTATCTAGGGTGACCAGATAATCCATGTCAGGGAGGACACATTGAGCTAGGACAGGATTTGTAAAATACCATTTAAATTAAAAGGACCTGGATCTCAGTTAAGCACCGAATTCTTGCTGTGTGCTGATTGATCAGTCTCCTATAATCATGCATATGCCACTAATGTTAATGTGTAACAGCTGGATGAGTTTTTCAATCAAACCAGTCAAAGCACAAGAAGAAGTGAGCTATTTAGCCAAACACAGGTGCCTTTCAGTTTTAAAGTAGTTTGTAAAACCTGGAGTAGCTTAAAGTGTCCTCCCTGACATGGATTATCTGGTCAGCCTAGGTTATCATATGCTCTTTGTCAGCCGAAGGTGTTTTTAGTTGTATGTTAAAGGTTTGCTGCTATATGCTTTAAGAGCTAAGTCTGTTGAATTTATTAATTTAGACTAAACTAACTTCATAAAGGGATAAACTGGTTAAGCATTAATTCGGCTTATTACATGGCTCTCTGGAATGCTTGATTCTGATTGGTCAGTTGAGACATTTGCAGGTTCGTTCTTTTCAAATAACCTCTCCAAAGTAATAACGCATGGTCACGTGGTACTATATCGTTTCGCGGAAGGGTAAAAATGCTAATTTAAAACAAATATGCCAATAAAATGTTTCAAATTTATATTGATGTCCAGGTTTTTTCCTTATGTGACAAATAGCTGTGTAATAAGCGGTATAATGTACAGGCAGCCGGTAGTCATCGCGAAATAAGCCCCTTCAGTGTGATACAAGGCCCTCCGCTTCGCGTCGGGTCCTGATCACACTGTCGGGGCTTATTTCTGCGATAACTACCGGCTGACTGTACATTATCCCTTACATAGCGGCGAAGACGCCTTTCTGTGGCGGACATTTTGTTTGTGCTCAGTAGACATTCGCCAAAAGGGGGACATGTTTTTACGGTTCTGATTGGCTGCCGTACGTGACCGCTTTCCGGTGTCCGCCATTGCAAGGCTTGTCTTTTAGATTTTGCTGCTGGCATTGCAAGAGGTAAGAATATCTGTAATATTGTCTGACGGCACATCTTTTTAATTGTAGTTTGTTGACGATTTGCTGTTTTCTGTTTTTAGATGGTTTAAGTTATGCTAATGTTTTTTTAGTATCATTCTCATTTAGGTCTTGGTTTTATAAAAGCAATTAATAATCGCTGGGAAGCAGCCACACCAGCCGCAATAATCGCTGGCCACCAGCCACACCCAAACCATACAGGTGCCATGGCCATTTCAATCAGACAGCTATATCTCAGGCATGCCTCAGCCAATCATCACCAAACTTTAATATGTCGTGTAGGATAGTACTCCGGAAGGGCCGTCCAAATTTGGTGCCGATCGGTCAAACGGGGGCGCTACAACCACTGTCCATATATTTCTAAGACCCACCTTAGCAAATTAAGCTGAAATGTCCTTATTTCTCATAAAACCTTGAAAGAAGTGTTACCTTTCCCTTCACCTGAGTCTATATTTTTTATTTGCTTTAATTTTTCACCAATTTGCCTCATAGAACATTATCAGACTTAATTTACACATAAGAAGGCCTGAAAGTATTGAATACAATTTCTAAAATGGAGCGCTGACTCCACCTGCTGGCCACACTATTTCCATGCCCATTTCATTCAAATAGCTATATCTCTGGCGTGCTTCATCCAATCCTCACAAAATTTGACGCACATCTGTGTTACTAGACTTCAGAAATACCTTCCAAGTTTGGTGGCAATCGGTCAAACGGGGGCACTACAGCCACTGTCCTACTATGTCTAAGACCAACCTTGGTTAATGCAGCTGAAATCTGCTTATTGTTTATTTAAAAATTAAAATATTAATCACCTTTCCCTTCATCTGAGTCCATATTTTTAATCTGCTTATATTTTCCTGCCATTTGACTTTTACAAATCTTTCAAACTTCAATCTTTCTTCAGGCTGTGTACACTGCAGCAATTACAATTTTATAATAAATTGGCCAGCAGGTGGAGTCAGCGCTCCATTTCAATAATGCCTTCAATACTTTTAGCCTTTCTCCTGTCTAAATGTACGACCTAGAATAGGATACAGCATGATATTACTGCTGTTACATGTCACACTACGCAACTCAGCACTTTGTTAAGAATATGCAACACAGCCTATGTTTACACAGGCAGTATAACAAAGCAACTCTGTAATATCTAGACTTACCAGACCAGGTATGAAGGTCCCTAAATCTACCAACTAGTCAGGCCATCTGACCCAAACCATGCATTCAGTCAGGCTAAGGCACTCCACCACAGGGTTCTACATTCTGTCCTACATTTGCTGACCTTTTAGACCGATAATATTTAATCTATATCCTGATTTCTACCTACTACTGAGACCATCTGACCAAAATAATGCATTCAGTCAGGTTCAGGCACTACACCACAGGGTTCTACATTCTTTCCTACATTTCCTGACCTGTTAGACCGACACTAAACAATCTCCATCCTGATTTCTACCTGCTACTCAAACCATCTGACTGAAACAAGTTCTGTTCTGTCTGACATCTGCTGACCTGTAGTTCTGTCTGACTTGTTAGTACCCTCCTCTACAGTTTGCCCTACATCTCCTGTCGCAATAGAGCTACACTAAATCTGCATCCTGTTATGGCAGTCTAATTCTGTCTGACTTTCTACTACCCTGGTCACCAGTCCTCTGCCGTTATTGCTCTATTACTTGTCCTACCTGTCCTACTTGTCCTACCTGTCCTACTTTTCATACCCTTTGGACCCTTCAGTAACTGCCTGCAGTTTCTAGTTATTAAGGGTCCAAAGGACGAAGTCCTTATGGACCATTATTGTTTTTCTTAGGATTATTATTATTAAGGGTCCAAAGGACGAAGTCCTTATGGACCATTATTGTTTTTCTTAGGATTATTATTATTATTATTATTATTATTATTTTTCTGCCCTAAAACTGAATGTACAGCCTAAACTGTAAGAGCTAGACCAACCAAACTTGGTCAGATGATGTCAATTCCTACCCACTACTCAGGTTGTCCTACCCAGTCCTGCCAGCCAGATGGGGGCGCCTTAGCGCCCCCCAACACGTTTCGGTCGATATCTCCTGTCCTGTTAGACCTACAATCGAAATTCTTTGTTCTACATATACAGACAGCAAAGCCCTACCAACTTGCCATTTGGACTATGAAGCTCCGCCTACTTAGATTTTTTGCTAATTTGCATAATTTGCCAATCCTACTTTTTCCTTAAAGTCCTGGCTTGTCCTACCAAATCAGACAAATGAGGTGTCAGACGAATCAGAATTCTCTGCTGATCAAGAATTATCCACAAAATTCAGACATTTTTATATCCTACGGCCATTAGCCACGCCCAAACAATGTCCAAATTTGGCCCGTTTTGGTCTGACGGCTATAACTTGGCCGTGCCTTGGCCTACCTTGACCAAATTTGAAATGCTACCTCCCTACACCATTCTGGGGACACGGTCCGAGGCGGGCCGCATTTCGTCAATAGGGGGCGCTACAACTAAAAACTGGCAATATCTCCTGACTGCCTTTGCCAATCTAACTGAAATTTGGTAGATATGTACTAGGAAGCAGCCTGTGGTCAGTCACCTACAATGGCAGTAATTATTCCTTAAAGAGTGGCCGCCATCAGCCAATCAAAATCAAGCAGGCATTTCACAGGCTTCTCAATGACCAATCTAAATCAAATTTGGGTGATACATTTGTGCTCTGACCCTCTGCCTAAACTGTAAAGGACACCTCACTCGGCCAGATGGGGGCGCAACAGTGACAACTTTTGCATTTCTGCCTATTTCTCGAGAACGGTGAAGCCTACAATCGACATTTCTTGCCAGGTCAATTCAGTACGACATGCCAAATCAAACAACATGTAGAACTTGCTTCTGCATCTTTGCGTTTTTGCATAATTCATATTGGTCTGAAAACAAGACATTTCGTTAACCTCCTAGGATTTTCACCAAACCTACACAAATCTGGTATCATTTAAATCAGGAGACAGTCATAATAAATAATTCATAAAAAAATCATAAACTTTCCATGAGGTATAGTCACCAGCCACACACAAACCATACAGGTGCCATGCCCAATTCAATCAGACAGCTATATCTCAGGCCTGCCTCAGCCAATCATCACCAAACTTTAATATATCCTGTAGAATAGTAGTCCGGAAGGGCCCTCCAAATTTGGTGCCGATCGGTCAAACGGGGGCGCTACAACAACATAACATGTCTGTATAAACCTTGAAAATCAGTTCAACTTACATTTATCTCATTTCTGTTCTAGTGACATGTTACTGGTTAAAATATTTTGTACTGCCAGTTCTGTGAGTCATGCCAAATCAAGACATATGCAATGCCCAATGATAGTCATTTTCATTCCCTTGTGATGTTTAAAAACTTAATAAATAACATATTACTGTAACTTCTACAATGTTCAGCCCAAGTAGGTCATTCTGGTAGTACATCAATCAGGACATTGCCATTATGGATAATTCATAAAAATATCTTAACCTGTACGCTATGGCCACCAGCTACAACAAACCTGCACCATATCCATGCTCATTTCAATCAACCATCTAAAGCTCAGCTGTGCTTCAGCCAATCCTCATCAAATTTGACGGCCTAATGTAGTAAGGGACCTCAGACAGACCCTCCAATTTTGGTGCCAATCGGTCAAACGGGGGCGCTACAGCCACTGTCCATATATTTCTAAGACCCACCTTAGCAAATTCAGCTGAAATGTCCTTATTTCTCATAAAACCTTGAAAGAATTGTTACCTTTCCCTTCACCTGAGTCCATATTTTTTAATCACTTTCATTTTTCACCGATTTGCCTCATAGAACATTATCAGACTTAATTTACACATAAGAAGGCCTGAAAGTATTGAATACAATTTCTAAAATGGAGCGCTGACTCCACCTGCTGGCCACTCTGTTTCCATGCCCATTTCATTCAAATAGCTATATCTCTGGCATGCTTCATCCAATCCTCACAAAATTTGGCGCACATCTGTGTTACTAGACTTCAGAAAGACCTTCCAAGTTTGGTGGCAATCGGTCAAACGGGGGCACTACAGCCACTGTCATAATATGTCTAAGACCAACCTTGGTTAATGCAGCTGAAATCTGCTTATTGTTTATTTAAAAATTAAAATATTAATCACCTTTCCCTTCATCTAAGTCCATATTTTTAATCTGCTTATATTTTCCTGCCATTTGACTTTTACAAATCTTTCAAACTTCAATCTTTCTTCAGGCTGTGTACACTACAGCAATTACAATTTTATAATAAATTGGCCAGCAGGTGGAGTCAGCGCTCCATTTCAATAATGCCTTCAATACTTTTAGCCTTTCTCCTGTCTAAATATACAACCTAGAATAGCATACAGCATGATATTACTGCTGTTACATGTCACACTACGCAACTCAGCACTTGGTTAAGAATATGCAACACAGCCTATGTTTACACAGGCAGTATAAAAAAGCAACCCTGTAATATCTAGATTTACCAGACCAGGTTTGAAGGTGCCTAAATCTACCAACTAGTCAGGCCATCTGACCAAAACCATGCATTAAGTCAGGCTAAGGCACTCCACCACAGGGTTCTACATTCTGTCCTACATTTGCTGACCTGTTAGACCGATACTAACTAATCTATATCCTGATTTCTACCTACTACTCAGACCATCTGACCAAAACAATGCATTCAGTCAGGTTCAGGCACTACACCACAGGGTTCTACATTCTGTCCTACATTTCCTGACCTGTTAGACCGACACTCAACAATCTACATCATGATTTCTTCCTTCTACTCAAACCATCTGACCCAATCAACCATCTAAATCTCAGCCGTGCTTCAGCCAATCCTCATCAAATTTGACGGCCTAATGTAGTAAGGGACCTCAGACAGACCCTCCAATTTTGGTGCCAATCGGTCAAACGGGGGCGCTACAGCCACTGTCCATATATGTCTAAGACCCACCTTAGCAAATTCAGCTGAAATGTCCTTATTTCTCATAAAACCTTGAAAGAATTGTTACCTTTCCCTTCACCTGAGTCCATATTTTTTATTCACTTTCATTTTTCACCCATTTGCCTCATAGAACATTATCAGACTTAATTTACACATAAGAAGGCCTGAAAGTATTGAATACAATTTCTAAAATGGAGTGCTGACTCCACCTGCTGGCCACACCATTTCCCTGCCCATTTCAATCAAACAGCTATATCTCTGGCATGCTTCATCCAATCCTTACAAAATTTGACTCGCTTCTGTATCACTGGACTACAGACAGACCTTCCAAGTTTGGTGGCAATCTGTCAAACGGGGGTGCTACAGCCGCTGTCCTAATATGTCTAAGACCTACCTTGGCTAATTCATCTGAAATATCCTTCATAATACCTTCAAAGACTTGTTGACTTTCCCTTCACCTCAGTCCATATTTTAAGCTCCTTTCATTTTTCTGCTATTTGACTCAGAAAATTATCAGATTTTATTTATAAACCAGGCAGTGTATATTGCAGATTTTTCGCTTTTTTGTATTCAATTGGCCAGTAGGTGGAGATGGTGCTCTACTTATATTGTACTTTTTTGGATTTTTTTTATAGATTGGCCAGTAGTTCGTCCTGTATTTCATTAATGCATGCATACAGCAGGTTCATATTATACATTATGGCCAGTCACTATAGAATGTCATTATAGTGTAGTGTGTTTTTTCTTAAATGTTGCTCAGGGCATTGTAATACTGTCGAACCCACTTATCTCGACCTCGGCTAACTCGCCAACCCTATTAAGTCGATGTTTTTGAAGTGCAATCACCAAAATTCCCTCTTTGCATTAGCATTTCTCATCGGTTATGTCGATTCTTTTATGTCGCTGAACCCTAATATCTCGAGCCCGAAAGAGGGCCAAAATCGCCACTTAACATCGGTTATCTCGATCCCTGTGACTAATCGCCGGCTTTTTAAAATGTATCTCACGTGCTAAACAGCGCGTACTCAAATCCCATTCGCATGGTAATTTGCTGAACAACGCAGCGGTTAAACGCGATCTAGGTAAATCCCCATCAAAACCAAAGCCAAGCATATCCGCATGCGGCAATGACAACGAAGATGAAGAAGATGCGGACGAAGATTTGGAACAAATTCCCTCTGCCAGTGAGGTGATAAAAATGCTACAAAAAATCGACGGTATGGTTCTTTTGCAGGGGATGAAACTGTTTTAGACAGCATAAGTAATATCGAAGCATTTATTTTCAAGTAGACTGTCAAAGGCAAAAAGCAACAAAGCATTTTAGACTTTGTAAAGAAACCATATTAATTGCGTGTACGATACTTTTCAGAGCTGTCAGAGCGAAATTACTTGTGAATTTGATTTTGACACTGGTTTGCTTTTTGTGACAACGAACTACACCCCACAGGTTTTTATGTGATTTTGTGAGCGATCTTTGTGTTTGCAATGTTGGATGATATAATTAAAGGCTTCTATCGAGAATCGACGGTGGTTTATATTATATACTGGTAAATGTCTGCTTTTGGTTGGTGCACATATGCCTTTTGTTGTTAGCCAACATGTATGTACATTTATATAACATGCCGATCGCGTCAGCAAACAAATCGCGGCAACGCTGTTGTGTAAAAAAACACCAAAAACCAGTGCATGTACATTCTCATTTATTAACGCACATAAATAAATTTCAAGCATATGTCAACATGGTATATTGCCCCCATATTGGTTTTCTGTTATCTCGATCATCGGTTATCTCGACGCTTTTTGGCAACCACCTAGGCCGGCAACATAACCGGGTTCAACTGCACTTTTTGTATGCGTATTTTCTTCACTGCCTGTTTCACCTATACGCTAATTAAAATTTATTCTGACATTTACATGTGTATTTAACATGCTTAAGAATGATGACTGTATTAATGATTATAATATTTATTATTATTCATTAGAGACATAATATAAAACACATTATACACATTGTAAAATTGCAATTGACTACATTTGTCTTAACCAAACATTTAGGTTTGTGTCATTGTTTGAGGAGGCTGAAAAAGTACATTGAGGCCACAATAGTTGAGCCAGCACAATTGACATAATATTTCGCATATGATGTGTATGCCATTCTTACATACACAGTGTACAAAGACCACAAAGTGTGATAGTAGCACTCATACTGTATATATATACTACACAACTCCCTACATGGCAATATTCTTTTGAATATACAATTTGGTGTAAGTCAACACAGGCATCACAAACAAAGCTGGATCGTTATTTTGACATCAATTTAACCATGGCATCATGACTGTAAATTACATGACATATTATGTACTACAGAACTGTCACAACACATCATTAATGTTTTGTTATTGCAGAGTAAAAGTGAAAATAACTCAATAAATACTACAAGAAAAATTGTGAGACATTATAGCAATAAACATCCACAAGCAGCAGCACATTTCACTCAAAGTACCTTTGCTGTCAGACTATAGTGTGTGGAGATGATTTCTGGTGCATTTCACTTCAGGCATCTGTGTGTAGTTCATACTGTCTGTGTCCAGTCTCTGAGTCCTTTAGAGAACGCTTTGGTTGTCGACAACATGGGCGCAGGGAAACTTGATGTGGTGAGTACGGTGTCACTGATATGAAGATAAGGCACTGGAAAAGAGAGTAAAACCAGAAAGCTGCATGTCAGCCAATCAGACACTTGCAGTTGTAAAGTGAAACTACTTCACAGACAAAATAATCCATCAAAGAGGCAAACTCACCAGGCCAGCCCATCTCATTGTTCCAACGTACCAGGCAGTGTGATGTGTTAACGAAAGTTGATGTGGTGGGCATGGGGTCAGTGTCATCAACAGCAGGCGCTGGAAAAGATTAAAAGATTAAAAGCATGAACTGGCATGTAAGTTAGACAAACACTGACAGAGTAAAACTAGAACTACACCAAAGAGGAAGAAATGTCTGAAAAAGGCAAACTCACAAGGTCAGCGCCTGCTCCTCTGGCTATGCAGCATTCAGTGTGATGTGTCACACTCCCAATGTACAGCTGTATGACGGAGGATGCAGTATAGCAGAGCTTCAACAGACAGATGTGTGTTGGCTTGATCATCAGGGAAGCACATGACAGTTGTGCCTTAGTAACCTGAGGTTATACATAGGAGAAGGCAGGTTAAAACATGGAATATAACAATGTAGTAGGGATTTCTGACAATACTTAGTTACCCAATTTATAAGCTCATACACTGCAAACTGGTATGTCTTAACTAGCATGCTCATGTTAAGTGAGAAACTGTCACTCACGTACCTTTGCTTTGCCCACCCAGTCATGGCACATCCACTGTGTCTAGATGAATGTCTCACACACACTGCCCAGCTTTCCCACTTAGATTTTAGGTCATCCACATGTATGACTGTTTAGTGTTACTTCATTTTAGCTGTTTCAAGAAACACACAAAACATACACATTACTCCAAAAATTACATCATATACATAATGCCATAATACAGTCAGTGTACATATGTCCATTTCCTTTTACAGTGTGAAAGTACACTCTACGACACTATACAGAGACATGTCAGTATATGGTCTTACCTTTGCCCATAGATGTCTGTGCCTCTTCACCCTCTCACCATTCTTTTCAATCAAAGCCTTGCTTTGTGAAATTCTGTGTCTTTTCAGCACGTTTTGTGGTACAAGACATTAGTTTGGTAGTGTCTACATCTGATGGTACTTCTTCATCTCCTTACATTTAATTCATTGTAATTATATATTCTACGTTACATAAGCAACTATACATTTACATTTTCCAAGTGTGTGGTGCTTTGTAAAGAGGTTCAGTGCACTGTACTGGCCCACAACACAAAATTTCTATATAGGCAACAATGCATTTAATAAATACTGAATTATATCACAGGACATCTAAAATTGTTTATTTTTTTGTGGAAAATTCATGACATTAACAAGTTTGGCATACTGCTGTTGTGAGGTACTTGACAGAGCACATTACCTCCCTTTTCAAAGACCACATTGCTTGCTCTGTCCTAAACTTCCCCTAGCCCCCACACCAACCCCCAGTGCCATGTGCCCCATCCTAGCCCCCTTATGCCTAGCCCTAGTGACCCTCCCGTAACCTTAGTCCTATGCCTAGTGGTAACCCAAGCAGCCCACCTCAGACTTATCCCCAGCAACAGGCCGCCATGTCCAGCTTTAGTACCCCCTGCCTCAGCCCCAGTGCCAGCTTCCTGAAGCCCAGCCGCAGCCCCCAAAAGCATGGTGCCAGCCCCAGGCCCAGCAGCAGCCCCCTCAAGGTCGACCCCAACCCCCAAAGCCCAACATCAGCCTCAGGCTAAATGCCAAGCCCTGGAACACCAGCTCCACTGCCAACCTCTGAGGCCTAGTTGCAGCCTTCTGAAGGCCAGCCCTAGTCCTAGCCCCCCACAGCCTACCGGCAACCCCAGTGGTAGCAGCTGACGGCCAGCCCCAGGCCTAACCCCCAAAGCTTGGCACCAGGCCAAGCCTCCCTGCCAATCCCCCCTAGTACAGCCATAGCCCCAGTCGCAGTGCCAGCCTCCCGAGGCTGACGCACCCCAGAAAACTATCACTGCAGCAAAAAATTTATGTTTCTTACTCATAATGTCTTTTATACAGTTTCTTACAGATAATGTGGCACTACACATTCATGATGGCTGAAATACATCTACATTGCTGAAATAAAAATTCTATTAGTCAAAATATTTTTCGCATACACATGATCAATCAAAGTGCCTTTCCCAGTGGTTGCTTCTTTGACAAGTTGAGCATACCCATGTTCTTCCATAAAATTAGCAATTGTACTTACTGTCAAATGATTTACTGCATGACAAATTTTTTCATATTTTTTTATACAGTTTCTTATACATGATGTAGCACTATACATTCATGATGGCTGAAATACGTCGGCATTACTGAAACAGAGATGCTGTTAGTCACAATGTCTTTCACATACACATGATCAATCAAAGTGCCTTTCCCAGTGGTTGCTTCTTTCACAAGTTGAGCATACCCATGTTCTTCCATAAAATTAGCAATTGTACTTACTGCCAAATGATTTACTGCATGACAAATTTTTTTTTTGTTTTTTTATACAGTTTCTTACAGATAATGTAGCACTACACATTCATGATGGCTGAAATACGTCGGCATTACTGAAACAGAGATGCTGTTAGTCACAATGTCTTTCACATACACATGATCAATCAAAGTGCCTTTCCCAGTGGTTGCTTCTTTCACAAGTTGAGCATACCCATGTTCTTCCATGAAATTAGCAATTGTACTTACTGCCAGAAGATTTTCATTGAAGTCGCCCATGATGATTTTCCCACCTTCCACACTGTCCAACTGAGTGATCAACTGCATCAGGTTCTTCTGAAAGATTGTTAGATTATACAAGGGTGGTCTGTATAGTACCAAGACTGTTGTTCTTAGTAGGCCCACACTGAACTGCACACACTCAATGTTGACACACTGCACATCAGTCACAGTACAGTTGGTATGTTCTTTATAATACAAACCCACACCACCATGTTGTTGCTTCTTCAGTTCAGCAGAGATAGCATCACTACCATCATATGCCTGATGTCTGGGCTTCCCATGGTATGAAAATCCAGGCAGCTGTACACCTTCTGTGTCTTCCTTTGAATTTAACCATGTCTCTGTCAAGCAGATGATATCAGCTTCCATATACCTTCTGTCTTGCTTTAGGTCATCCAGGTGACATGTAAGTCCTTCAACATTGTGCAGTAAAATCTTACATAATGATGGCACTTCCATGACGGGCTCAATAAATGCAGGCATGCTTTGCATTGCAGTCTCAATGTCTTGTTTTGCATATATAGCAGTCTCCTTAAAGTCTTCTATTATAAGGCCTTCCAGAGAAGTGACACGGCTTAATGCTACATATGCCTGTCCAGCTGCAAATATCTTCTTTAGTGATACAACAGCCTTATCTACTGTCAGACCTTGTACCTTGTGTACTGTACAAGCCCAAGCCAATTTCAATGGAAACTGCCGTCGTGTTCCACCACTGTTTGTCACTCTCTCCTCCTCTGCTTTGATTTGTGTAGCTTTGTCCAACCCTGCTTTTAGGCATGGCTTCTTTCCCCTGAGTGACTTTCCAGCTGCTTCGTTGTCAAATGTGATGTATATCTCTGATGGAAAATCCTCATCAGTATCAAAGCAGATGTCACTAACTGTACCAAATGCACCATTTACCAAGCCGTCTGAAACGTCAATATTTTTCAGAAGTATTACTCGTGCATTGACACCTACATGTAGTGATTCGGGGAGACATGTCTTCTGAACATTAGCATGATGTCCATGTTTCTTTTCCAGTCTGCCAGTTGCAGCAACCCTTTGAAAATCCTGAGCATGAATGATGACATGGTCTGAGCAGATCTTCCGCAGCATATGGTAGTTATGTTGATCAACTTCATCATTGGTTGCATAAATATGAAGACCAGTACTGTCTTGTCCTTCACCTGTCACACGTAGTTTCAGCATAGCAATGTCTTCCTCCAGCATTGCATCACCCCTTTTGCGTTTCCTTAGCCGATTCAGCAACTGTGCAAACTGCATGTCTTTCTGTCTCATAATTTCAGTCAGCTCCACCATAGCGAAATGATTCTGCCATAGATCAACAGCTTTACCCTCAGTATACAAAGCTTTCCCTTTCACAGGACAAAGCTGGTAGAAATCTCCAACAGCAATGATTGAGACATTTCCAAAAGCAGAATAATCTCCAATTTGTTTGATTTGTCTTAATCTGCCATGAATACATGCAAGCAGCTTGTGATCAACCATTGAAATTTCATCTATGATCAATATTTGCAGGTTTCCCAGTTCAGCTCTCAATGAATTTATTTTTTCATCTCCAAGTGGTTCATATGGCAGCTTTGCGTCCGTTGCAATATGGAAACAGGCGTGTATTGTTGCAGCTTTGATGTTGTAAGCACTAACCCCAGTTGGAGCAGTCAGTAACACGTGTGTCTCATCTGGATTTTGTGACAACTGACGCAAGATACGAGCTGCCTCATAATGTATTGCTTTGATCAAGACTGACTTGCCCACACCTCCAGGTCCAGATATGAATACATGAAATGGTTCTGGGTTTTCACCACGTGCCTTCTGTAAACACCAGTTTCGTATTTTGTAAAAAGTCTCAGACTGCTTGTTATTCAGTGAGCGAAGCAAAGCCAGTGCTTCCTGCCTGGACATACCACAAGGATTGTCATGCAACATATAGCGCCTCGGCCTTGGTAACAAATCTGGTATCTCATCACGTTGTTCTCTCATTTCTGGTGTAGTGTTGGATTTGCTAGCAAGACACTCTAGCCGTTCACGTTCAGTTTCCGGACAAATCTCTGCCCAGGCATCTTCCATTACACCATGCTGCTGTAAGTCTTCTTCAGCTTTGTCAATTGCATGTGATTCCTTTTCAAAACTTGACATGTTTGACTGCACAACCAGTTTTACTGAATGCAATTCATCATCAAAGAACTTGACACAACCAGTCTCATAGAATTCCTGGTAACTGCCAAAAGTAGAAGGTTTTAATTGTGCATCGAAATAATGTGGCAGAAAAAGTTGCAAAATGCTGTGGTAATATTTTTCTGGGTCCTTTGTGGGTGAAAAGCGAGCATACCGAACAACGGCTGCCTCTGTGCGTGTCCTTTTCTTCACAAATCCTAATTTTCTGTCCAACTGCACACTTCCAGGGCATGAGCTCTGAGACTTACATAGTATTCTGTACTCAGATGCAAATCTCGCCAGGCACATTACTGCAAACTCTTTTGTTTCTGGTCTGGCTTTATATCTATCAGTGATACTGTTCATCCAAATACCTTGTTCATCCTCATTCTCACACTCAGCTTTCTTCCGTATGATGTTCAATGGAAGGCTCATTTTTACCACATTTTCTCCGGTTGGGATAAACTGCACCTTTCGTGATCCCTCTTTCAACCTCATGTTAGTCAGACGATAAACACTTTCCTGGGCCGAAACTTCACGATTGTGCAGGAAAACAATGCCAAGTTGGCGAAGAGCTTCTTTTGCATCAAGGTTACCTTGCTGGGAGGCCTCTTTCTGAGCATTTGCCAGTAGCAGTCCCATCTCTCTCTCAGCTTTGGAAATGTAGGAAATGATGTACACAATACATGAATATGCATCAACCACAAACTGAATGTCCATGTTTGCATTCCAACAGCGTAAAAGGTCTCTGTTATATTGGTTGACCCACACTTCACATGGTCTCCTCTTAAGAACAATGGTAGTTTTCTTTGTGATTCTTGAGTACGCAGCCTGAAATATGTCCTGACTGATACCAATTGTACTAAATAAGGAATCAACAGAGTCATAGTTGGCCTCAGGGTTTAGTACAGCATCCTTCACTTTTTTCATGATAGCGTCTGCTACTTCTTTTTTCAGGGGCTGTCCGTCTGTCTCACCATCTCCAACTTTGCATGATGACACAAATGTTCTGTTGCTTGGAGGACGTGGGAAATTGAATCTACAAGTTTTCCCTTTTTTCTTGCATGTTTTTGAGTGCCTCTTACTATGTTGCTGTACACTACATACAATTTCATGCATTTCATCGTCACCCTCTGGCATTTCACATGTCACATATTGATCAATGAAAGCTGATACCTCATCTTCATCATCTTTGCCAACCTTAGGCGCATCTTCCACCCAAAACAAACAGTGAGTGTGAGGTGATCCTCGTTGCTGAAATTCTACTCTGTAGAAATAATCAACTATTTTGCCAATGGGTTGTGCTTCTGACATGATGACATCTTTTAGGAAGCAGTGGAATCGATAATCAAACATTCTGGCAGCTGTCACAGGATTGTTTTTCAACAGTGCACACCTTTCTGACCAGTCAAGCTCAGCACTTGATGCATC
This sequence comes from Paramormyrops kingsleyae, assembly GCF_048594095.1. Classification (NCBI taxonomy): domain Eukaryota; kingdom Metazoa; phylum Chordata; class Actinopteri; order Osteoglossiformes; family Mormyridae; genus Paramormyrops; species Paramormyrops kingsleyae. The sequence goes on from NC_132798.1 coordinate 43,438,030, forward strand.
TATGCCATCTTGTTTGAAGATTGCTGTCATAAGTTCTCTCCAGCGTAAATCAGCAGAAGAAAATGAGCAAAACCATGTGGGAATACCAAGCTGTCTTACCATTGCAAACAGATCTTTCTGAACACTTTGCCAAAAAACAGGGGTGCCTCTGATTGGTCTTAGAAATTTATAACCTTCATCAAAATTGAACATCTTTTGTAGAGACTCCTTATTTGTCAAAGTTTCTGATGTGACAGGACACTTATCCCGTGCATCATAGCCCTTTCTCACAGCAATTGACACATTTGACACAACCTGCTGAAGCTCAGACAAATACTGCCCATAAAATATATAGTCCAAGTTTTTCCCAAAACGTCCATCTGCATTAAGAATTCTTGTATTTAAATACCTACACAGTGTCAGTTTTCCCTTCCTTCTGTCATGAAAAGTGCCTGTTCCTTTTGGGAAAAGGACTGGAAAACATTTAGCTTCATTTGACTCATCAGTTAGAAGCCTCACTGGGTTGTTTCCTTCTGCAGGTGCCATAGACATGATTCCATCAAAGTGTTGATCCAACACCTCTTGTGCTATGTCGACAGGTTGAAGACACGTATCCATGTGCATGCCATGTTGTTGTCTATCATGCAGAGTTTCATCCATCTCCTCATCCTCCATGTTATTTTCATTACGCTCTTCATCTGCATGTATGTCACTTACATCACCAGGCACTTCAGTTTTCTGCAGGGGATTAATCCAGTCATCATTGAACTGCACATTGCTATAAAATTTGTTATTCTCTGTAAGATACACCAAAGCCTTCTTTATTTTTTCTGGATGCACAAATTCATATTTGTAATGCCCTTTGTAAGTTAACTTCCGCTTCAACTTCACACGGATCATAAGGTCATCATTATTCACTCTTGGTAAAGATTCAGCTACATTCGAAATGCTTGACGGGACACAAGTCACAGGACCATGAACACCATTTTGTCCACCTTTTGGCAAAGACACAATTCTCATAAAAGGAATATGAATACCAATCAGATGTTGTTCCAGAGTATTTAGACACTGCAACTCAGGAGGAACTGGGTCTAGAGCTAGACAGTTTCCAACGCTCTCTGCTGGCATTTTCCCATCAAGAATCTTTCTATGACATGTGTGACAAATCCATAATGAACCTGTAGGGCCCAACAGACTGCTACAATCATCAGAACAAGTATCTATACATTTGTGTAAGTATGTGTCAGTTATGCACTGCATTGCCAGTAATGCAACTCCTTGTGATTTTTTTAGGTATTCATCTTTTCTGCATATCACAACTTGGTATTTAAACAACATTCGATGACAAACTGAGCAAATGTATACAGGGCCTGTATTTATTTTCTCTCCAAATTGTTCGATCACATACGCAATATCTGTTCTTTTATCCTTCTGCTTAGTTCGTTTCTCAACATTTCTCTTTTTTACTGCAGTAGCAAAATCGCTGTTTGTTTTGTATTTATCAACACTTAACTGCTTCGCACGTTGCTGGTGTTCAATGTCTGTGGCATATTTACTTACACTTGACTGCTTCGCACGTTGCTGGTGTTCAATGTCTGTGGCATATTTACTTACACTTGACTGCTTCGCACGTTGCTGGTGTTCAATGTCTGTGGCATATTTACTTACACTTGACTGCTTCACACGTTGCTGGTGTTCAACATTTGTGGCATATTTCCTAACACTTGACTGCTTCACACATTGCTGGTGTTCAACATTTGTGGCATATTTCCTAACACTCGACTGCTTCACACGTTGCTGGTGTTCAACGTCTGTCGCATACTTGCTCACACTCAACTGCTTTACACGTTGCTGGTGTCTATCATCTGTTGCATATTTGCTCACACTTGACTGCTGTACATATTTGCGGTGCCCCATATCTGTTGCATACTTACTTATACTTGACTGTTTAACATGTTCTCTGTACACTTCATCCTCACGGTAGCGCTTTATGCTTCTCTCAAGTTGTTCCTCCTTGTACACCATACTTACTTCATACCGTCTTTTTTCTCGTTCAAGTTTTCGTCGACTTGATGCCATTTCAGATGGTGTGTTATCGATTTCAGAGCATTGTGTTGCACAACCCTCAGTGTCATGCCCTTTCACACAAATTACAACCTCATAATGTGACTCATTACAATGTTTCAGGTATATACCTCTCTGATCAGAACCAATACATGTGGAGTACTTCAACCATTTGTTGTCAGAGTATGTGAAAATATCCACACCAAGCAGATCAGCGGCAGCTTGAATCTCTACCTCAGATGCCCAAGTACCAACATATTTCATCCGTGATGCAGTGACATACTCAGTGACAGAAGAGTGACCATCTCTAAGACAAGCAACATACCTGGATTCATTTCTTAGTATGTGAGCAACAATAGCACACCTAATTTTCCTGTGTTCTTTCTCATTTCCAGTAATAGCAAAAGCCAGAGATCTGAAAAAGCAGTTGCCATCACCAGTGATTGGCACCATTCTGCAAGGATCACCCATTGGAAACTCTGCATCCATGTTTACATGGCCATGATCAATGTACACCACACCAAGCTTACAGGAAAGCCTTCTTTGCTGCTGGATTGTCAAAGGACTGAACAGAAACTGCTCACTGCGTAGCTCACTGATAAAAACTACATCACCTTCATTGTTCACACGGACATCAACCTCAGGGTCTGTACCATGTGTCACATTTGGCCTTACCACACCATATTGGCTGTCTGACATTCTGGCAAACTGCTGGACTCTGGTCACTGAGGAGTTGTCGTCTGGATGGTCTGATATGTTGGTACGCTGGTTGACACTGGTGACTGAGGACTTACCGTCTGGATGGCCTGACATGCTGGTAAGCTGGTTGACGCTGGTGGCTGGGCAGTTGCCATCTGGATGCTGGTGCAGGATGCTTCGACTAGTCACACTCACAGCTGTAATCTCAAACTGTTCCCCTGTTGCATCTAAAGATAGTCCTAGGGTATCCACATGGTCTAGCAAAGAATCTATGGTAGAGTGGCACACCAATATACTTCTGCCTGATGCGTCGCTTGCTCCATCTCCTCGTCGGGAATGGGAGTCGATCACCACATACCATGACCCTTGCTTAATGATGGCACATGTATTTACTTTAAGAGTAAAAAGACACGCATCATACTGTGAGAATACTCTTCTTACCGCTGCATCAGCTGACATGAAAATGTCACCCATATCTCCATATTCACTGACACCAAACAAGCCAACAAACATGTCATCATGGTAGTTTATTTCATATTTATCACCATTCAATGTGTACTCTGTTGGTAGATCTCTAACTAACAGATACCCAGAAGCATCTCCAATTCTCCTAGCATCTCTGATGGTAGTGTAGAGGTCATCTCCTTTCAGCAGCACTTGATCAATGTCTGTGACTGACCAGGTTAAAACATTCTTTACCTTACACGTTACTATAGCAATCAAACTATTAGCAACACATTGCTTGTTACTGTTGACTCCAAATCGTGGGTGTCCTTGATGGAATGAGCCTCTCACTGCACGTGCCTGAGGAAAATGAGGAGATACACAGATAGTTACAGGGTTCACATGCTGTTGTTGATCCACGGTTGGGTAATAGTTTGGCACTGCCAGGGTATTTCTCAGTTCAAGTTCACTTTCAAGTTCTGTTTCAAGTTCTGTTTCAAGTTTTGTTTCAAGTTTTGTTTCAAGTTCGCATGCTGGTTCACATTCTGGTTCACTTTTGGGGTCAGTCCACTTTGCAGCCTTTCTTTTATGAGGGGGCTGCAGTACCTCGTCCGTCCTTGCCTTATCTTTATCAAGAAAAGGCATACAGAACTCGTCGACGGTCCTACAAATGGCACCCAGGGCGGGAACCCGGTGGTCATGGCTCGTCGGAAAAGTCACAGTCATCGCCGTTTTGGTATTCCGAGAGGGGGGGAACGGGTTAACCCCGTCATCAGTCATAGCCATGACGGACACAGGCCGCTGCTGTGCGGCCTGCTCAGGTTGTTGGTCGTGGCTCGTCAGGAAAGTCACAGTCATCGCCGTTTTGGTATTCCGAGAGGGGGGAAACGGGTTAACCCCGTCATCAGTCATAGCCACGACATGGACGGCAGCAGCAGCGGGGTCAGTCCGTTGGTTGTGGCTCGTCCGATTAGTCACAGTCATCGCCGTTTTGGTATTCCGAGAGGGGGGAAACGGGTTAACCCCGTCATCAGTCATAGCCACATCAAAACTATCAGGAGCTCGCTGCCGGTCCAACAGCCTCTTCTTCGCTGCTGCGGAACGCCGGGAAGCCTTTGTGCGAGGCATCTGCAGATGAACGGGGGGGGGGGGGGAGAAGCACACCTGCTTGCAACTGTACTTTGCACTGATGTTGTCACAAAGCCATCAAATGTGTATACATAGTGCACATCAATCAGGAGCAGTTCCACTAACAGCTTTCTCACCACTTACAGTAAGTCAGTGATGCAGCTGACTCAGCAACTGTCTGGAAGTTACACAACCTACAAACTGAATTTTAACCATTACACTCATTATCCTAAAATAAATATGCCTCATGACTTATGTTTTTTTTTTAATCAGACAAAACACTTACCTGTCACATCTGCATTACACACAAAAGTTTCACCTCAACACTAACTGACCCACGTTTGTGATATGTACACTGTGTGCAGAATTAGGCATGTACTTTATTTGTATCTTGTCGACCAATGTTTTCAGTCCAGATGAACCTAAAACAGAATGTTTAAAAATGGCAAAATGTTTGGTTTTTGATCTGAGTACTTTGTTTTGATAACAGGAAAACATACTTTCCTATGCAGAATGAAGCATGTTTATGATTACTGAAATGGGCCAGAAAAGCACCTTGCAGACAGAAGAAAATCAAAATATTAAAGTGCCAGTCGAAATAACCAAACCTGCTAAACATTCAAAACATAATTATTGTACAATTGATTGTTTTGTGGGCAACACACAAAGAGGATGGAAGCAGCATATAGCGAGGCAACAAAATAACTGCCAAAGTTATGTGTTCAATTAAAAAGAAGACTTTAGAATCAAATGCCACCACTTTTAACAACTGCAATCTGAACGCTCTGGAAGCACTTTGTAGTGTGTTACATGAAATCACTAGGATCAGAATTGCTGTAATATAAGCTCTACGCAATAAAGGTATGCAAGCTAAAAAGTCAAGAATGCACACAGACATGTCAAGAATGATTTTATAAAGGTTTTGTGAAAAAAATCAGATGAGGTGAGAGTGACTCTTGTAGCAGATGGATAGGTCCATGGATGGTCATCTTCTTCGAGCACCCACAGGGCAGTGGAGAAGTGATGGTGTGGGCTGCAGTTATCAGTGATGAACTTGTTGGCTCTTTCAGACTTCCAGGTGGTATAAAATTAACTACTGCCAATTTCTAGAGGAAATTTCAGCAGCTTTCAAAAATGTTATGACATGCATGCAGAACACTGCCCCTTCCTATGATATTCATGCACAACAGTGCCTGTCTCCTTGATATGCATGCAAGACAGTGCCCCTTCCCATGCATCAAAGTATTCCATAGATTAGACAAAAAAGGTCACTGACTTATGACCAGGCTGTCATCATCGCCTGACTCAACGCCCATTAAGAGCTACACAGCCCGAGTGAAGTATGAGATTTACCAAGCAAGCAGGACACTTCTCAGATCAGCATCTGGGACACGGTCCTAGCTGACGTGGCTAATATAAGACAGGATCAAAACAAAGACTTCGGTGGTTCAATGGCAAACAGGCTGATGATGGTCATTCAGAATAAAGGTGACGATACAGGACAATAAACTTGGTGACGTTCGTTGTTCCTTATATAGACTTCAGACAATTTCATTATTATTTCTGTTGATAGTTAAGTGAAAAAAATCCACTTAGTTTCTGATTGCTTGATAATTGTGCCCACAGAAGTGCTTTTCTTTTATTTTCCTTTGTGAAACTATAATGTAACATTTTCTCTAAGTACATTTACTTAGAGCAAAAGAAAAACTTCAGAATGTATAATTCTGCCCAACTGTTGGCAAGAAATATCTCCGGAAATATTACTTGCCTAATTCTGCACACAGTGTATGTCAGTGTATGTTGTCTAAGTACACAAAGCATACCGTATATCACTTTCTCCTCAAGGGTGGCAGTCCAGCACAACTCTGCAGAGAAAAGTGACACACAAGTTTCATTTCATAAACATTTGCCAACAGTCACCTTCATTGAAAACACCATGTAAAGTTGATATACCTTTCAATGTTATTCAACTTAAGAAAACCTCAAACACGATTGCTGATAGACATCACCCTAAAAATATTTACTTTTGATTCCTGTGATATCACAGCCCTTCAGTCTACAAAGACAACATGCATCAGTTAATGATTGACAGGTGCATTTGTACATACATTTCATTAGTATATGCAGCTGCATGATAAACTTCCCATAAACGTACAGACAGATTTTGCACTGTACCATTCTTAGTAGTGCAATGGCACAAAGACAATACTACATATATTCTTACCTCTTGCAACGCGAGCAGCAAAATCTAAAACACAAGCCTTGCTATAGCGGAGACCTGGAAGCGGTCACGTACGGCAGACAATCAGAACCGTAAAAACAAGTCCCCCTTTCGGCGAATGTCTACTGAGCGTAAAGAAAATGTCTGCCGCGAAAACAAAATGTCCGCCACAGAAAGGCGTCTTCGCCGCTATGCCGAATTAATGCTTTACCAGCTTATCCTTTTATAAAGTTAGTTGTTTAATCTAAATTAATATTCCACAGACTTAACTCTTAAAGCATATAGCAGCAAACCTTTAACATACAACTAAAAACACCTTCGGCTGACAATCACTTGTTGTAAACAATAACTACTAATCGAATTTTAATAACACAGAAGGATTTCAAACATCGCCAGGCTGTTTCAGAATACTTCGTTTTTGCTTAACTCGATAACATGTGTTATTGTAGGGAGTCCGGGCTAAATGTTAGTAGTTTCGGTTGCAAACCTACAATCGATTTGTACGACAGACACGCGTATTTAATAAATGCTTCCCAGCGATTATTAATTGCTTTTATAAAACCAAGACCGAACTGAGAATACTAAAAAAAAACCTTAGCACATCTTAAACCATCTAAAAACAGAAAACAGCAAATCGTCAACAAACAACAATTTAAACAACAATTAAAAAGATGTGTCGTCAGACAATATTACATATATTCTTACCTCTTGCAACGCTAGCAGCAAAATCAAAAAGACAAGCCTTGCTATGGCGGGGGGAAGCGGTCACGTACGGCAGCCAATCAGAACCCTAAAAACACATCCCCCTGTCGGCGAATGTCTATACTGAGCTTAAACAAAATGTCCGCCTCAGAAAGGCGTCTTCGCCGCTATGCCGAATTAATGCTTAACCAGCTTATCCCTTTATGAAGTTAGTTTAGTCTAAATTAATAAATTCCACAGACTTAGCTCTTAAAGCATATAGCAGCAAACCTTTAACATACAACTAAAAACACCTTCGGCTGACAAAGAGCATATGATAACCCAATTAAAAAAGTAATAAAGTACAAATCCGACACTGACCAAAAAGCAATCATTTGCGTGCCGTTTGCGGTAAATTCCTTGTTGTAAACAATAACTACTAATCGAATTTTAATAACACAGAAGGATTTCAAACATCGCCTGGCTGTTTCAGAATGCTTCGTTTTTGCTTAACCCGATAACATGTCTTATTGTAGGCAGTCCGGGCTAAATGTTAGTAAACGAAAATAAAGTTTATTTATTTAAAACTGAGGTACGCCTATCTAAAATCCAACAACAAGCAATCCAGCGAAAGAGGAAATGCTGCTTTCTGAAACTGACCGCAGCCGTTCGTAAAACTATTTATATTCATGGCTATATTTCACTGTTTGCCCGCTTTTTAGTCTTCACCGAGTAGGCCTATAGTCAATTAAACCGCAGATAATACCTAAGTAATAACAGGCGCTCTAAAACTACTAAAACGTTAAAACTGGACTGCATTATGCGTCTAGTTTCGGTCGCAAACCTACAATCGATTTGTACGACAGACACGCGTATTTAATAAATGCTTCCCAGCGATTATTAATTGCTTTTATAAAACAAAGACCGAACTGAGAATGATACTAAAAAAAACCTTAGCACAACTTAAACCATCTAAAAACAGAAAACAGCAAGTCGTCAACAAACTACAATTAAAAAGATGTGTCGTCAGACAATATTACATAGCCTATATTCTTACCTCTTGCAACGCGACCAGCAAAATCAAAAAGACAAGCCTTGCTATGGCGGGGGAATGTGGTCACGTACGGCAGCCAATCAGAACCGTAAAAACACGTCCCCCTGTCGGCGAATGTCTACTGAGCTTAAACAAGAGAAAGGCGTCTTCGCCTATGCCCAATTAATGCTTAACCAGTTTATCCCTTTATGAAGTTAGTTTAGTCTAAATTAATAAATTCCACAGACTTAGCTCTTAAAGCATATAGCAGCAAACCTTTAACATACAACTAAAAACACCTTCGGCTGACAAAGAGCATATGATAACCCAATTAAAAAAGTAATAAAGTACAACTCCGACACTGACCAAAAAGCAATCATTTGCGTGCCGTTTGCGGTAAATCCCTTGTTGTAAACAATAACTACTAATCGAATTTTAATAACACAGAAGGATTCAAAACATCAAGATTTCAAACATCGCCTGGCTGTTTCAGAATGCTTCGTTTTTGCTTAACCCGATAACATGTCTTATTGTAGGCAGTCCGGGCTAAATGTTAGTAAACGAAAATAAAGTTTATTTATTTAAAACTGAGGTACGCCTATCTAAAACATTAAAACTGGACTGCATTATGCGTTTAGTTTCGGTCGCAAACCTACAATCGATTTGTACGACAGACACGCGTATTTAATAAACGCTTCCCAGCGATTATTAATTGCTTTTGTAAAACCAAGACTGAACTGAGAATGATACTAAAGAAACCTTAGCACAACTTAAACCATCTAAAAACAGAAAACACCAAATCGTAAACAAACTACAGTTAAAAAGATCTGCCGTCAGACAATATTACAAATACACTTACCTCTTGCAACGCCAGCAGCAAAATCTAAAATACAAGCCTTGTATAGCGGACACCTGGAAGCGGTCACGTACAGTACGGCAGCCAATTAGAACCGTAAAAACACGTCCCCCTGTCGGCGAATGTGTGTCAATATGTTGTAATTACATATTCTAAACTACAAACATTTTCTGATATATTAGACTGTGAAACTAACATATTTGGCAAGCTTGTAATAAGTGTAGTCTAACAAAATACAATTAAGCAAATCGCCTGCACTGTTCATTAGCTCAGAAAATGCGGGCTTTGACACAATTTAATGTTATGAAAATGAGCTATACAAATGAACAGTATATTTTCATGAGAGGTCGATTTGGCTACATACAGTATGTATATGCTCTCCTCTCAATAAATAGAACATTTTAAATCATAATGAAGTTCACAAACAAACATTCCCATAGTACGATTTGCCTTTAAACCCAAACAACTTCAAAAACATGAAACATTCACAGTCAATTTGACGTGGTTTTACTTTATAACACATAAAACACAAACCAAAATACAACCGAATTCGCCCTTCTCATGTAATACAAACTGTCATGTCACAAACAAATAGGTCAAACAAGAAGTAATGTACAGTACAATTAGTAGTCCCATACTACTGCCATTTACACAAACTTTATACAAAAAACTTCAAAACTTCACGCTCACAGCAACAGTAATGTACAGTACAAGTAGCCCTATACACCTGCTATTTACACAAACTTTATACAAAAAACTTCAAAACGTCACGCTCACAGCAACAGTAATGTACAGTACAAGTAGTCATATACTACTGCTATTTACACAAACTTTATACAAAAAACATCAAAACTTCACGCTCAGACTGTCAGAGCAACACAACAAACATATTAAACTAAAAACAGATCACGCTAATACAAAACAAACTACTCCGGCGAGTCATCACATCTCTAGCTAGACGAAGGGACTGCGCTATCTGCAATGTCTACAATAGAAGAAACGTTGCATTCGTCGTCAAAAGAGAACTGAAGGCATTCCTCAAAAAGAAGATGCTCTTCAATAGCTTCCTCTTTGTCCATTAATGATGTTATATTCCGTCGTTTTAAATAGTCCACCAGAGTACAGTGTCCGACAGTCAATGTATAATCTGCGCCGTCATCATTTTTCACTTTTAAAGTTCCGCGTAATACTTTTGAAAATGCCCCCGATTTCTGCAGCATCCTGCAGCTCTGGCATCGTGCAAACCTGCTCTGGCTGTCCCAAGTATCCTGCCGGCTTCCACACAGGGCACACTTCAGGCTTGCCTTAATCTCAGCTCCACATATGGAAGCCTTCACCGTCACAACCGATTCCTCTTCTTGTACAGCGTCCGCGTCTCCCACATCCAAATCGCAGATCTTCTCAATCATGCTCTCTACGGTTGTTGTTAGTTCCACTTTCCCTTCAAAAACTCTAGTCGAAAGCTCCGTAAAGACGTAAGATGAGTCAACCTCCACGTCATGGATCAGTCTCTCCCAAACGCAAAGACTCATCTGGGCAGTTCCATCAAAGACTGTGAATCTCTTCACCTCTTTGTCGCTGCCTCTAATGCTTACAGTTTTCTGCAATGACGCTGCCACGACCTTGGCTTTCACCAAAGGCACCTATAGGAATGAACACCAGTCATTACTTTTCTAAACTTCTCATCCAGAAATAGCGAAATTTTACAAAAGGTGTACATTGTCATTGCAAACTTATTCTTAAACGCACCTTCTTGCCTGCCGGCAGAGCTGTGACATCAACCAGTGTCTGCCTAACGGGTGCTGCAGGTTTCCGAAAAGGAAACGTCACCTTCGTTACAGACAGCTCGGTCAACTGGTTCCCCATCACGTCGAAGTCAGACGTGCCTTTAAAACCTACCAAAAAAAAAAAACCCAACAGACATTAATACATACTCAGTAACAACCATGTCCTGGAAAACTGTGCTCTGTAAAGCAATACTTACTCAAAGCCTTTCTGACATGTGTCAGGCGTATTGCCGTGCCATTATCTGAAGCTTGGCTGAACAGCGCACGCTTTCTCGGACTGAAGATGGTCACATCGTGAAATTCTTCACGTCCAGTCTGTAGTACAGCATTAAAAAAACCTCTGTTTTTAGTGGTGAATTTTAATGCTGAGATAGAGTGGATATAGCCACTGACTACGTCTGTGTCCATCCTCATTTTCTTCGCTGGAGTCTCCATGTCGAAAAAGCAATTAGAAAAACATGCAAAACACCCCAATATATATACTGCTGGGACATGCCATTAACCTCCCCTTATTACACGACTCTCTGGAATGCTTGATTCTGATTGGTCAGGTGAGACATTTGCAGGTTTGTTCTTTTCAAATAATAACCGCTCTTTTCAAATAATAACCGCTCCAAAGTAATAACGCATAGCCGCTACTACTTGTATGTTTAAAATGTTAGTCACATCGTACTATATCGTTTCGCCGAAAGATAAAAATGTTAATTTAAAACAAATATGCCAAGAAAATGTTTCAAATTCATATTCATATATTGTCTCGTGTAGAGTTAATGTTGTCTACACTGACTATAATTTATGTTTTTGTATTTGGGTACATATGTTTGTTCCTTATTTTATTTTTCCTTATTTATATAATTCTCTATGTCCGACATGGGGACTGCACCTAATTTAGTTGTACTTGTTACAATGACAATAAAGTTATTCTGATATTCATGTCCAGTTTTTTTCCTTATGTGGCAAGTAGCCGTGTAATAAACTGGATAATGTACAGGCAGCCGGTAATTATCGCGAAATAAGCCCCGACAGTGTGATACAAGAAGCGGAGAGTCTTGTATCATACTGAAGGGGCTTATTTCGCGATAACTACCGGCTGCCTGTACATTATCCCGCTTATTACACGACTCTCTGGAATGCTTGATTCTGATTGGTCAGTTGAGACATTTGCAGGTTCGTTCTTTTCAAATAATAACCGCTCTTTTCAAATAATAACCGCTCCAAAGTAATAATGCATAGCCGCTACTACTTGTATGTTTAAAATGTTAGTCACGTCGTACTATATCGTTTCGCGGAAAGATAAAAATGTTAATTTAAAACAAATATGCCAAGAAAATGTTTCAAATTCATATTCATATATTGTCTCGTGTAGAGTTAATGTTGTCTACACTGACTATAATTTATGTTTTTGTATTTGGGTACATATGTTTGTTCCTTATTTTATTTTTCCTTATTTATATAATTTTCTATGTCCGACATGGGGACTGCACCTAATTTCATTGTACTTGTCACAATGACAATAAAGTTATTCTGATATTCATGTCCAGTTTTTTTCCTTATGTGGCAAGTAGCCGTGTAATAAACTGGATAATGTACAGGCAGCCGGTAGTTATCGCGAAATAAGCCCCGACAGTGTGATCAGGACCCGACGCCAATGTTTCAAATTCATATTCATGTCCAGTTTTTTTCCTTATGTGGCAAGTAGCCGTGTAAGTAAGGGATAATGTACAGGCAGCCGGTAGTTATCGCGAAATAAGCCCCTTCAGTGTGATACAAGACCCTCCGCTTCTTGTATCACACTGAAGGGGCTTATTTCGCGATAATTAGTACAACGTGACTAACATTTTAAACATACAAGTAGTAGCGGCTAGGGGTTATTACTTTGGAGCGGTTATTATTTGAAAAGAGCGGTTATTATTTGAAAAGAACGAACCTGCAAATGTCTCAACTGACCAATCAGAATCAAGCATTCCAGAGAGTCGTGTAATAAGCGGGATAATGTACAGGCAGCCGGTAGTTATCGCGAAATAAGCCCCGACCGTGTGATCAGGACCCGACGCCAATGTTTCAAATTCATATTCATGTCCAGTTTTTTTCCTTATGTGGCAAGTAGCCGTGTAAGTAAGGGATAATGTACAGGCAGCCAGTAATTATCGCGAAATAAGCCCCTTCAGTGTGATACAAGACTCTCCGCTTCTTGTATCACACTGTCGGGGCTTATTTCGCGATAATTACCGGCTGCCTGTACATTATCCAGTTTATTACATGGCTACTTGCCACATAAGGAAAAAAACTGGACATGAATATCAGAATAACTTTATTGTCATTGTAACAAGTACAACTAAATTAGGTGCAGTCCCCATGTCGGACATAGAGAATTATATAAATAAGGAAAAATAAAATAAGGAACAAACATATGTACCCAAATACAAAAACATAAATTATAGTCAGTGTAGACAACATTAACTCTACACGAGACAATATATGAATATGAATTTGAAACATTTTCTTGGCATATTTGTTTTAAATTAACATTTTTATCTTTCGGCGAAACGATATAGTACGACGTGACTAACATTTTAAACATACAAGTAGTAGCGGCTATGCGTTATTACTTTGGAGCGGTTATTATTTGAAAAGAGCGGTTATTATTTGAAAAGAACAAACCTGCAAATGTCTCACCTGACCAATCAGAATCAAGCATTCCAGAGAGTCGTGTAATAAGGGGAGGTTAATGGCATGTCCCAGCAGTATATATATTGGGGTGTTTTGCATGTTTTTCTAATTGCTTTTTCGACATGGAGACTCCAGCGAAGAAAATGAGGATGGACACAGACGTAGTCAGTGGCTATATCCACTCTATCTCAGCATTAAAATTCACCACTAAAAACAGAGGTTTTTTTAATGCTGTACTACAGACTGGACGTGAAGAATTTCACGATGTGACCATCTTCAGTCCGAGAAAGCGTGCGCTGTTCAGCCAAGCTTCAGATAATGGCACGGCAATACGCCTGACACATGTCAGAAAGGCTTTGAGTAAGTATTGCTTTACAGAGCACAGTTTTCCAGGACATGGTTGTTACTGAGTATGTATTAATGTCTGTTGGTTTTTTTTTTTTTTTGGTAGGTTTTAAAGGCACGTCTGACTTCGACGTGATGGGGAACCAGTTGACCGAGCTGTCTGTAACGAAGGTGACGTTTCCTTTTCGGAAACCTGCAGCACCCGTTAGGCAGACACTGGTTGATGTCACAGCTCTGCCGGCAGGCAAGAAGGTGCGTTTAAGAATAAGTTTGCAATGACAATGTACACCTTTTGTAAAATTTCGCTATTTCTGGATGAGAAGTTTAGAAAAGTAATGACTGGTGTTCATTCCTATAGGTGCCTTTGGTGAAAGCCAAGGTCGTGGCAGCGTCATTGCAGAAAACTGTAAGCATTAGAGGCAGCGACAAAGAGGTGAAGAGATTCACAGTCTTTGATGGAACTGCCCAGATGAGTCTTTGCGTTTGGGAGAGACTGATCCATGACGTGGAGGTTGACTCATCTTACGTCTTTACGGAGCTTTCGACTAGAGTTTTTGAAGGGAAAGTGGAACTAACAACAACCGTAGAGAGCATGATTGAGAAGATCTGCGATTTGGATGTGGGAGACGCGGACGCTGTACAAGAAGAGGAATCGGTTGTGACGGTGAAGGCTTCCATATGTGGAGCTGAGATTAAGGCAAGCCTGAAGTGTGCCCTGTGTGGAAGCCGGCAGGATACTTGGGACAGCCAGAGCAGGTTTGCACGATGCCAGAGCTGCAGGATGCTGCAGAAATCGGGGGCATTTTCAAAAGTATTACGCGGAACTTTAAAAGTGAAAAATGATGACGGCGCAGATTATACATTGACTGTCGGACACTGTACTCTGGTGGACTATTTAAAACGACGGAATATAACATCATTAATGGACAAAGAGGAAGCTATTGAAGAGCATCTTCTTTTTGAGGAATGCCTTCAGTTCTCTTTTGACGACGAATGCAACGTTTCTTCTATTGTAGACATTGCAGATAGCGCAGTCCCTTCGTCTAGCTAGAGATGTGATGACTCGCCGGAGTAGTTTGTTTTGTATTAGCGTGTTCTGTTTTTAGTTTAATATGTTTGTTGTGTTGCTCTGACAGTCTGAGCGTGAAGTTTTGAGGTTTTTTGTATAAAGTTTGTGTAAATAGCAGTAGTATATGACTACTTGTACTGTACATTACTGTTGCTGTGAGCGTGACGTTTTGAAGTTTTTTGTATAAAGTTTGTGTAAATAGCAGGTGTATAGGGCTACTTGTACTGTACATTACTGTTGCTGTGAGCGTGAAGTTTTGAAGTTTTTTGTATAAAGTTTGTGTAAATGGCAGTAGTATGGGACTACTAATTGTACTGTACATTACTTCTTGTTTGACCTATTTATTTGTGACATGACAGTTTGTATTACATGAGAAGGGCGAATTCGGTTGTATTTTGGTTTGTGTTTTATGTGTTATAAAGTAAAACCACGTCAAATTGACTGTGAATGTTTCATGTTTTTGAAGTTGTTTGGGTTTAAAGGCAAATCGTACTATGGGAATGTTTGTTTGTGAACTTCATTATGATTTAAAATGTTCTATTTATTGAGAGGAGAGCATATACATACTGTATGTAGCCAAATCGACCTCTCATGAAAATATACTGTTCATTTGTATAGCGCATTTTCATAACATTAAATTGTGTCAAAGCCCGCATTTTCT